>NC_063349.1:42340476-42362250 GCF_021869965.1 Rhincodon typus
TGACCTGTCCGTCCTCCCTGGACTGACCTATCCCCTTCCTAACTCCCCACCTACACTCACCTTTACTGGCCCTATCCCCGCCTCTTCGACCTGTTTGTTTCCTCTCCACCTATCCTCTCCTCTATCCATCTTCTATCCGCCTCCCACTCTCTCCCTATTTATTTCAGAACCCCCTTCCCCTCCCCCTTTTCTGATGAAGGGTCTAGGCCCGAAACGTCAGCCTTTCTGCTCCTATGATGCTGCTTGGCCTACTGTGTTCATCCAGCCCTGCACCTTGTTGTCTCGGATTCTCCAGCATCTGCAGTTCTGACTATCTCTTAATTAAAAGCTAGTTTAATAGCAACTGTCGATTGCTGTTTAAAAGAAATCATCTAGTTCACCAGTGCCCCTGAGGGAAAGAGATCTGCTACCTTTACCTGATCTGACCTCCATATGACTCCAGACCCATGGTTGACTCTTAACTACCCTTTAGGCAATTAAGGATTGACATCAAATACTCGCCTGGCCAGCAAAACCCACATGTCATGAATGAATAAAAAAGTGTAAATAGTTTATTTCAAAACTACTTTTAGACATACTTTCAAATTCAAAAGTTTGAATTTTAATGCCTAACATTTTTTGTTTGAATGAATTGACAGCTGGATTTTATATTGTGGCATAGAACTGAGTTATTGTTCATTTAATTTCAATTTTTTAAATAATATTTCACGGGATGTGGGCAAAATGAGGCTAGGGCATCATTAATTGCCTTTAAGAAGATAATGGTGAGTCACCTTCTTGAACCATTGTAGTCCAACTTTCCCTTTAAGCCCCGGTTCCCACAACAGAGGCATTTGGGCAGTTTCACACTGTCTCTCAAGTGATTCCCTCCTTTTAATGGTCAGAGGCAGTTCTTTCTTCTCTATGTGACTTCTCTTTTCTCTTCCCCTTGTCTCTGGATATTTGCTTTAGCATTTCATGTCACAAAAGGTAAAGTATTTATATACGGTCACATCATTTTTGGACGTTGAATTTCAAAATAGAGGCAGTTAGGTGTTGGTTACTTGTGTGAAGAGTTTTCTATTTTTTATCAAAAAAGGCCAGAAAATCCTTAGGAACAGTGACTTCATTCTGGCATTTTTTATAAAGCAGGTGATTGCAGATCACTGTGGTGCTCGTGGAAAGACATACATGCTGTTGGATTTATGTCAGCTAAGATAAATATTTAAGGCCATTAACACGGCTTTCAGTTTAGAATAAGGTAGGTTTGAGCAATTTTTGAAAAATTCAGTTGAGAAAAAAACAAGTTGAGTTCAAAAGCAAGTTTGGTTTCTCTCTGAGAAGGAATGCATGGAGTCAGTCAGCGTAATGGAAGTGTTTAATTTGTAAAGTTTCCAAACCAGGAGAGTTTGGGTAGAAAGTTTATGAGAACTGAAAAAGGTTAGGCTCTCAGACTTGGAATAAGTTCATGCTGGCAGACTTAGGAAGGACTCATTGAACTGTCTTCACAGTCCATGGCAAAGACTTTGCAAGGAGTCACATAAGTAGAAACTTAAAGAGTTGAGATAGGTGTGTAATGTCTTTGGACTTGAGAGTCTCTGTAACAGGTAGATGAAACTTTGATTTGAGATTTTTCATCTGTCCTCTAATTCTAGATAGTTGTTTTTAAAAAATTCTTCTTTTGTTGCTAAAGAAAATCTGTACTCTTGTGTGACTGTGTTATTGTGACTAACCACCATGTTAACTCACTGAACAGCAAAAAAAATTATCAAATGCAGAATGATAGGGCACGATATGGAGAAATGTTCATGATGGATGGAATATTTAACAAGTGATGAATGTCTATTCAATCCTGTACTAGTCTATTTAAATAAGACAATTCTCCTCCCTCCTCCCTGTAATTTTTGATCCCTTTACGAATCAAGAACCTATCTATCTCTGTCTTAAGTACACTCAACAACTTGGTTTCCACAACCTTTTGTGACAATGAGTTCCTAGGATTAACCATTGGCTGGCTGAAGAAATTCCTCCTCATCTCAGTTCTAAAGGGTTGTGCCTTCCCTCTGATTCTGTGCCCTCAGGTCCTAGACTCTTCTACGAGTGGAAACATCTTCTCCACATCCAGTCTATCCAGACATTTCAATATCCTCTAAGTTTCAATGAAACCCCCTTCATCCTTTGAAGTTCCATCAGGTACAGATTAACCTCTCCTCATAAGATAACCCTCTCATTCTACATATTTGCCAAGTAAACCTTCTGTGGACTGTCTCTAATGCACTGAGATACTTCCTTAAATAAGTGACCAATACTGCGCACAATACTCAAGACACTTCAGTGTCTTGGTCAATATATATTTCTTGTCTGTTGAAAACTGATATAACTGAACTGGAAAAGCAAACATTTGGTTCACAACAATTTAACAATGAGCGAAATGCCAGTGTAAGGTGGTTAATGAGCCCATTACTAAACGGATTCATGTGCACAGATTGAATGCTGAAAAAATTATCAGAACACGCACCCATTTTTACTACATTTATACAACTTCAGTATTTCTGACATCGCAACAATGACTATACTTCAGAAAGTGCATCATTGACTATAAAGCACTTGGGGATATTTAAGGTTCTGAAAGGCACTATGGAAATGTAAGTTCTTCCCTTGTTCTTCAAAGACTTTTAGCTGCTTGCTGAAACTAAATTGCAGCTGGAAGAGTGCTGTGGTTTTGTATTTAAGGCAAATTGAAAAGTGTTGCACACAATTTCACTGTGAATAGGGAGTTCAGAAATCTTCCAACATGAAGACCTTTCCTCAATGTAGCAATTAATCAGGTATTAAGTTGTGATTTGGAGTAGTAGGTCACTTATGTAAAGGACAAAACTGAGTTATGTAATAATTATGATTATATTTAATCCTTTGTAGGATATTAAAGTATACCAACCTTAAAACTGAAAACATTGCAGTTCATGTCCATAACTTGTTGGTATGTTTTTCGGGATACCCAGTTGTTATTCACACTGTATAACAATTGAATTAATGTAAGATACTATCATAACTTGATACCTTTATCAGGAAGATATTTGTCAAAATAACTGTACAAAAGTGAATAAAAGATGAATTAATAGGTATTTCTTGAGGTAAGTTACTTTATGTTGGGACAAAGGAACTAATTGGTGTATATACCTTTCATTTGTTGCCATGTTACCTGGGATTGAAGTCAGGATTGTGTAATAAATGACAGAACTGAAAACGTTATAAAAATTATTAGCACAGATTCATGACTGTCAGCATGGGGTAGAGTCTCCACTTTGGATAGAGTTTTGAATCTGGAATTGTGCTGATTTTCATAACTGAGAGGCAAAGGTTAACAGGGGTTGACAGGAAAGTGGAATTGAGGCTATAATCAGATCAACCATCATCTTAATAAATGGAAGAGCAGCCATGAAGGATCAATTGGCATACTCCTGCTACTAATTTGCAATAAGGAATTCCACAGACCTGTTACCCCTGAGAGAAGAAGCCAAGGCAAAAAGTTTAAGAACAGGGAGGTATGCTGGAACTGTAAAAAGCATTATTTAGGCCACAGCTAGATTATTGTTTGCAGTCTGGAATCCACATTATAGGAGGCATGTGATAGCACTGGAGAGGATGCAGAGGAGATTTACAAGAATGTTGACAGGGCTGGAGAGTTTTAGTTGCAAAGAGAGATTGGGTTGGTTTCTGTGGAGCAGCAGAGACTAAAAGGTCACATGTTTGAGG
Source organism: Rhincodon typus (assembly GCF_021869965.1). NCBI lineage: Eukaryota > Metazoa > Chordata > Chondrichthyes > Orectolobiformes > Rhincodontidae > Rhincodon > Rhincodon typus. Next base: position 42,344,212 of record NC_063349.1, read on the forward strand.
CTTATAAAATTATGAGGGGCATAGGTAGTGTAAACAGTAAAGAATGTTTCTGTTTGTTGAGGGATAAATGACCAGTGGCATAGATTTAAGTAAAAAGGCAGGAGGTTTAGAGGAAAGGTAAGGAAATTTTTTTCCACTTGGAGTGAACTTGGAACTCACTGCCTATAAGGATGGCAATGGCAGAAATCCTCATAATATTTAAGAAGTGTTTAGAGATGCACTTGTGATGCCAAGGCAGACAAGACTAAGGCCAAGTTTGGGAAATGGAAATAGAATAGTCAAGTGGTTGTTTTTGACCAGTGCAGTCTTGATGGGTCGATGGCCCTTTTTTGTGTTGTAGCCCTCTACAACTCTATAACTCCAAAAATAGTCTCCTCATCTCGGTTTAAATGGGCATTCACTTACTTTGAGATTATGTAGTTTGGTCCTAGACTCTCCCACTAGGGGAACCATCTTCTGTACATCTACCCCGTCAAGTATCCCAAGAATCTTGTATGTTTCAATAAGTTTGCCTCTTGTTCTTCTAAACTCCAATGAGCTCAACATTTTCATTCTCTTATCAAAAGAAAATTCCTCTATACTCCTAATCAATCTTCTGAACCTTCTCTGGACTGCCCCCAATGCTGGTATATCTTTCCTTGGATATAGGAACCAAAATGAATAGAATAGAATGGAATACTAATTTATTGTCACTTGTATTTTTTACAAAAAAAATACAGTGAAAAGTGTTTAAGTCACCATAGTCTGTAATATGTCTGTCATTTTAATAACAAATTATATATATTCTAGGAAAAGAAAACATTAAGACAAAGTCCATCTTAGTTCAATTCACAGCCCCATAACGCCTGAGGTCGAGGAAACCCAACACTGAATCCGCCGAAAGGAATCCTGGGCTGGACCCACCATGGCGCCGAAGAAGCCACCACAAGAAATCCCAGGCTGGGTTCGACCCACCATGCTGCCAAAGCCGCCACCAATGCAGGCCACCACGTCACAGGACCCACCAGGACATAGCCACGATGACTACAAGGAACAGAGATAGTAGGAACAGCCAGATCCACACCGCATTCTCCGCTGCAGCAGACTCCCCAAATTACCTTCCACCCCAGCAGCTGCCAAAAGAAGCTAAGATGAATTTTGATGTTAGAAAATTAGAATGTGACCAGCCTGGTGATCAGAAGCAGATGGGCCAGGGGACAGAACACTTCCTACTCTGCTGCTGCCGTCTTGATAAGGGTGGAGCTAGAGGGGCACAGCAGGTCAGGCAGCATCAGAGGAGCAGAAAAGTCGATGTTTCGGGTTTACACTCTTCATCAGTACTGGTGAAGACTTTCCTGCTCTTCTGACACTGCCTGGCCTGCTGTGCTCCCCAGTTTATTGAATCCGACTCCAGCATCTGCAGTTCTTGCTATCTCTTGAGTAAGGGTGGGCTTCTAGGCGTGGTTTGAGTAGTGACTTCTATAGATTTAGATTTGATTGACACATACCTGTTTCACTTGCTGCTGACATTTGTATATCCAAATCACCGGAGTTTAAATTTGCCTGACAACTTTATACAAGACTCTAATCACAAATGTTATATAATACAATAACAATTAGTCCGAAAATTACTTCATCTGACGAAGGAGTAGTGGTTCGAAAGCTTGTGATTTTAAATAAACCTGTTGGACTATAGCCTGATGTTGTGTGACATCTGACTTTGCCGGAAAAACAGAGTGCGTTGGTGCAGTGTGAGTACATTGAGAATCCCTTGCGACAGCGTTCGGAAATGTGGAAGGCACTGCCTTCTTACAATGATCCTGCTGGAGCCCACCCCCTGAATAAGCCCCACCCACACGCGGGAACTCGGGTTGTTATTGGATGATTCGAATGGCGCTTTCTGCGGGATGAATGGCGGTTTAACAATCACTGAGGTGAGTGGGCGGGAGGCCAGGCCAATCAGGGAGGAGGTGGGCATTGAGGGGACGGCTGAGGCCGGTTTAGGGAGGGAGGATAGCAGGACCCTGGAGGAGCCGGGTAGTGCGGCTGCTGGTGGATCTTCAGGTGTTATTTTGTTTCTTTCTCTGTGTTACATTTTAGAGACAAAGTTGCCACTGCTCCACAGAATGGAGCCGGGGCTCTTGGATACGGAGGGAGTTACTATAAATCCTGGGGTATAGGTGCAGGGTACCAGTGAGATTACAGGAGGGTGTAGTGGAGAGCAGAAGGTGGTTAAAAGTGGATATGTGGGAAGATACACGGGATTACAATGGATACGGGGGAGGAAGGGGGTGGGGTTAAAATGGAAAGCTTGGGGAGGGAGTTAAACAAAGGGAAGTTACGGGGGTTAGAGTGGATAAAGGGGGATTACACAAGAGAGGATCCAAGGAGTTAGAGTGGATACAAGGAATTACAGCATATACGGGGGAAAATATAGAGTCGGTAAAGGAAAGTGCAAAGTGATTAGAAGGCGTATAAGGAAGGTTGGAGTGGATATGGGACGTTTAGAGTAATTGGAGGGAGCGTACAGTGTTCACAGATTGGATTCAGGAGGATTGCAGCAAGTTAATGAGGGCCCAGGGGCTAGGTGGCGTGCTGGGGAGTTTACATGGTGGCTAGAGATGTTAGGAGCACAGAGGGTTAAAGTGGGTATTGGGGATGGAGGGTTGAATTGGATACACCTGGGTGTGGGAATGGGTACTTTTCTAACCCATCTTATCCCTTGTGGAATTGAAGCTGTAATGAATCTCTAACACTGGGTGATGTCAATCAGGACAAGTTGGTTTGTGTTTGGGCTAGCTCAGATTTTGGAGTTAAAATTTGGAGTAGAGAAAACAAGGGATTTTTGTCGGGATGGGGTTGAGACTTAATAACATAACTTTGAATTTGAAACTCTGAAGAACAGGCAACAAGTGGAGAACAATGACATTGGGAGTGAGGGGTGAGAAGGGGTGAATGGGATTTTATGGGGCATGGGGAAAGGTCTAATGGTCAAAATGAGGAAGCTGCATGAAGGCTGAGCATGGAACGGTAGTATAAAGCAGACTGTCCCTGCAAAAATGTTATTTTTCAAATAAATGTTAGAACTGCATTCTACAGCTTATCCAAGCCCTATTAGTGCAATTAAGTTTGTAGCTCACAGAGTGCTGTAAATCTGTCTAAATGTTTTTGCATTATTTAGATCTTATATCCTCTGATATTTTAAATGCTTTCTTAAGTTTCTTTTGTTAAGCTGTTAATTTCATAATGGACAAAGTTTGCTTTTGAGATTTATAGAATTTCCTTAGTTTATATGTCTCTATGTATTAATTTAATGACAACTCAAATGTTCAAACTTGGGCTCCTCAAAAATCAGTAGCTTGCATTAGAATTATAAAACTGCTGAACGGGAGCTCCTGTTGTGGTAGAATTTAGGGATTCAAAAGGCAATCAGCGTACAAAATCCATTGATCTCTGTACTGAATATACTCAACAAATGAGCATGCAGAACTCTGTAAGATAAGGAATTCGAAAGCTTCATAATTCTTTGAATATGGACAAAATGTTCTGCTACCAATACACAGGCCTGTCCCTTTAAGGCTACAAAACTTCAGTTGGTAAGTGAAAGTTGGATGAGCTCATTCAGAGGTTAATTGCTATTCCAAATCTGGATTTGTGTGTTGGGAAATCTTGCTGCAGACCTGTCCTGTACATTGCAAGCTGCAGTCTTTGTTAAATACTTTCTTAAGAATGTTGTACTCTGTTAAATGCTGTGGCAGATTATGTATTGTGATGTGCCAAGCAAACATATTTTGTTAATTGAGCATTCTGTACCCATTAATTCTTAGTAAATATGACACACAATTATCGCAGTCAGGTTCAAGTGATGCAATTGTATTTCAGTTCTTGCCAAGTTTCAGCCATGTCTCCTGTTCAGTGTTTCCTATTGCATATGGCTGCTAATAAACCAAAAATCAAATAAGATCATTGTGTTTAAGTATAACCCAGTGTTGAATGGGAACAAGATTTGTCTTTTATTGTTTGTTTTTTAAACACTTTTTTTGTCCCTTCTCTCCTCTGCATTATTATTGAACAGATTAGTTTACAGGGAAAGACTTTTTTTTAAGCAAAACAGGAGGAGCTGTTTGCACAAGTTAATGAGGTAGGTTTAAAATCACTAAAAAGAGGAGAAAAGGGCAGACAGGGAATCTGAGCATTTTGGGTCCAGGCAATTAAAAGTGCAGCTGTTGATTTTTGGAGCAATTGAAGTTCGGCATCCTCCAATAGTCAAAATTGGTACAATGCAAAGATCATAGAAGTTTGGAGGGCTTGAGGAAGTTAGTGACATGGGAAGGTTGAGGTTTAAGGAGGGATTTGAACTGGCCAATGAAAATATAACACTAATCAGGGCAAAAGGAATTCCAGATTTGAATTACTCAATGCAAAAAGACTTGTGTTCTTAAATGTGCATCAATACGTACAGTTTGTTCAGTTCTTAGGTTTTGTGCACTTGGATCGTTCTCCGTTTCAAACAGCTGAAAATTCCTTTTTTTGAAACAAGGAACTTGAGCGTTCTACTGGTTGTAGTCGTTATAAAAATGAGTCACATTTGTTTGCACGTGGAACAAGTTTGCTTGCAGCCTAACCACTCCCAATCTACTCCATGAAAAAAGACAGAATTGTTCAACAGTATACAGTGTTTGCCTATTGGGATAAGAGCAAAAATAAACACGTGTTGTACTTGTTATAAGCGGCTGTGTTGGCCCAGTGAGGAGCAGTTTCCCTCACTTGAGTCAGAGGTTGTGGTTAAATCCCTGCTGCCCTTGACTTCTACATGGTTGTGGGTTTGGAAGGTGCTGTCTCAAGATCCTTGGTGAATTCCTGCAGTACATCTTGTAGATCGTACACACTGCTACTCAACACTGGTGGAGGGAATCGATGCTTGTGGCTGTGGTATCAAGCAAGCGGCTTTGTCCTCAATGGTGTCAAGCATCTTGACTGTTTCAGGCAAGTAGGGAGAATCTAAGTTTACAAAGTTTGCATTAAGTGTGGTGCAGTGCAGCATGAAAATATTAATTTCCCTTTTTTCATAACTTAAACATTTACAAATATAAGTTCACTTGATATTTAAATGCATTTTGGTGAATGGTATTTCTTATTGATTGATTTTTTTTTTCTTTGAAAGATGTGCGATGAGTTATTGTGACCTGCTATTGATATGTTTTAGACTCAGGATGTGCTGTATTGTCAGCCTTGGCTCAGTAGGTAGCACTCACTTAACTGAAGGCTATGGGGTTCCAGTCTCTTCAAAGACTTGAGTACAAAGTGCAGACTGACCATTTAGTTCAGTAGTGTGGAAATGTGGTACTTTGGAAGTGCCATCTTTCTGATGTGGCCCAGCCTGTCCTTCGCAGTTGGCCATTAAAAGTCCCATGCCACTACATTTGAAGTAGAGGTGGGGTATTTTCCATGGTATCCTGGGCCTTATTTTATCCCTCAGACAAGATCACTTAAACAGATTTGATGGTCATTTATCACATTGCTGGTTGTAAGAGCTTGCCCTGTGTAGATGAGATGGTGCTTCCCACACTGCAATAGTGACTGCAGCCTGTTGTACAGGGCAATATTGAGACCACACCTGGAGAACTGTGTGGAGCTTTGGTCTCCTAATCTGAGAAGGGATGTTCTGGCAACGGAGGGAATGCAATAAAGGTTTCCCAGACTGATTCCTGGGATAGGAGGACTGAAGTACAAAGAGAAATTGGATTGGTTAGGACTATACTCATTGAAGTTTAGAAGAATGAGGTGGGATCTAATAGAAACCAATAAAATTGTAACAGGACTAATAGGCTAAATGCAAGAAAAATATTCTTGTTGACCTGGAAGTCCAGAGCTAGGGGTCATAGTCGGAGGATATAGGGTAGGTCATTTAGGATTGAGGCAGGTTTCTTCACCTGGAGAGTGGTGAGCATCTAGAATTATCTGCCACAGAAAGTGGCAGGTCCAAAATTTTGAATATTTTCAAGAAGGAGTCAGACATAATTCTCAGGGCTAAGATCAATGCGTGTGGGGAGAAAGCTACTGGTACAGGGCACTGAGTTGGATGATCAGTTGCGATCATATTGAATGGCAGAGTAGGCTCAAAGAACCAAATGGCCTAGACCCCTCTCTTTTTGTATTTTTGGGACATTTGAGGTGATGTCAACGCAAGATTTTTCCTTCATCACTTCATGATGGGAGATTTCACAGACAATGGTTATGTTGTGTCTTAATCCTCACTTTAAAGCCCAGTGATTATCAAGTTGAATCCATGGCGTATATTCAATTGCAAAGGAATACCCAACTCTTGGTTTTATTAAATTCATGAAAGGTTACCACTATATTTTAAGGTCATGGGTATTTTAGATTGGAATGATGAAAGTAGAACTCGGCCATATAACCCTTCCAGCCTGCTGCACTATTCATGTGATCTGATTGTGGCCTCAACTCCACTTTTGTATCTGCCTCCCATGACCCGTAACTGGTTTGTTAATCAAAAATCTATCTCACGTTAAACATCTGGTCAAATACAGGAGAGTGTGCTAACTGGCTGAGATGAAACGGGACAGGAGGATGCTTGTAGAGAGCATGTATTCTGCCACAGACCAAGAGAGGCCAAATGGCCTGTTTCTGGACTGTGTATTCTGTAAGTCCAATATTTCTGGTTTCTGCATGGCTGAGTGTAGACTAGATCTTCAAAATACTTTTAGTATTCCTTGATAATTTTCAGGCGCATGATCCTGAATTTGTTCAACTTCTATCCAAGGTTAACGTTTCTTTGGCTAATGAAAATTGGTGAGAGGTTCAAGGTAGAGTTAACCAGCACTTGTCCTGCATTAAACCTATAGGTCAGCATTTCTCCAGTTTTTGTTAGTCCACAACTGAAGGTTTAATTTAGCAAGTTACAAAGTGGCCCAGACATATCATTAGTGAGAGATGGGCTGGCAAGGCTGGCATTCACTGCCCATCTTTAATTGCCCTTGTGAACCCAGGCCTCAAACTGATGCAGTCCATGTAGTGTAGGTCCATGCAAGCACTGTTTGGGACAGAGTTCAAGGATTTTGATCCAGTGACACTGAAAGCATGGTGATTATAGTTCTAGGTCGGAGGGGTATGTGGTTTTGGGGCAGATCTTGCAGGTAAGTGTCTCTGGGCATCTCCTGCCATTGTCCTTCTAGGTGGTGGTCAAGAATATATTGACTTGTTCTCAAAACTGTGTTTTGAGGTGATTTGTAAAACTGATGTATTGGAATCGTATGACACAGCCCAAGGAAGCTGTTCAGCCCATTTGTGGATATGCCAGCATATTGATATAGCTATGATTCTAAGGTACGAACTGGATAGAATGGAATCATAGAATCCCTACAGCATGGAGGCAGGCCATTTGGCCCATTTGAGTCCACATTGACCCTCTAAAGAGCATGCAACCCAGACCCACCCCTCTATCCTGTCCCTGTAACCCTGTAATTTCCGTGGCTTAGCCATCTAACTTAGACATTCCTGGATACCATGGGCAACCTAGCACGGCCAATCCATCGAACTGGACATCTTTGGACTGTGGAAGGAAACTGGAGGAAACCCATGCAGACATCGGGAGAATGTACAAACTCACCACAGATGGTTGCCTGAGGGTGGAATCGAGTGTAGGTCCCTGGTGCTGCGAGACAGTATTGTTAACCACTGAGCCATCCTTTGGCCTTTCAGGGATCTCAAATGAACAGTCAGATTGGAAAATAGCAAATGGTAATTCTCCTATTCGAGGAAGGAGGCAGCCAAAGCAGGAAACTACAGGTCTAATGTCTGTCATGGGAAGATGGGAGAATCTATCACTGAGGAAGTTATAACAGGGCACTTGGAAGATCTTGAGGCAATCAGGCAGAATCAAAAAGGTTGAAAGAAAGGTATGTCAGTTTTGACTAACTTATTAGGGTTTGTTGAGGAAGTAGCAAGCTGTAGAAGAAAGGGAACCAAGGGCATACGCCAGAAGGTGTTTGACAAGTTGTCACATCACAGGGTACTGTGAACAATAAAAATTCATGTGTAGAGGGTGACGTGTTGGTAAGGAGAAAAGATTGGTCAGATAACAAGAAGCAGAGTGTGGGAATAACTGGGCCATTTTTCAGTTTCACAAGTTGTGATGAGTGGTGTCCAACAGAGATCAGGACTGAGGCATCAATTTAGAACCCCTATTAATGAAAGTACTGAGTGCATAATTGTTAAACTTGCTGATAAGGCAGATAGCTGTTGAGTTGTGAAAAGGATGCAAGGAGTCTACAAAAGGGATATGGATGGGTTAAGTGCATGGGCAAAAGTTTGGCAGTTGGAATATGATGTAGGTAAATGTGAACTTGTCCACTTTGGCAGAAAGAATATCAATTTCTAGTTTAAATGAAGAGAAATTGCAGAACTTGATGGTATCCAGGGATCTGGGAGTCCTGGTATGGGAAGAATAAACATGAGCATACAAGGAGATTTGGTAGGCAAGTGGAATGTTGTAGTTTATTGCAAGGGGGAATAAACATCAAAGCAGGGATGTTTCATGATATTTGTATACTGTGGCGAAATCCCAACTGGGAGTACTAGTGTGTTTTTTTTCCTATTTTAAAAAAAAAAGATGCAAGTGCAGTTCAGGGAAGGTTCATGTGACTGATTTCACAGGTTTGGGGCATTAGTCTATGAGCAAAGGTTTGACAGGTTGGGCCTGTGTCTATTGGAGTTAAGAAGGATGAGAGGTAATTTTGAAACATTTAATTCAAAAGGGAAACACTGCAGTCACTATAATAGAAAAGTTATCTTGATTTTAGAGGTTTTTTATTATTTGTCTAACTGCTTAGTAGTGTTTGGCGAAGCACATTACTGCTGTGAATAATCAGTAACTGTTCTAATGCCAAGTTTATTTTGATTTATTAAGGTTAGTATTATATTCAGATCGATGAGCCTTGTGAGCAGGAGATTCTCCCAGTCACTATGTTAAATAATGCTGTGCTTGGCCACAAGGATAAGCAGGATATTCACCCCCACTCCATTCAGCAGCAATATTGCTAAAACCAGGTGATTTAATCATTGTCACATTGTGATCTGTAGGAATTTGCATTATGCAAACTAGTTGCTGCATATGGCAGTACAGGTACTGCACTTCAAAACAACTCCCTTGGTTGTACAGCACTGGGACATCCTGAGTTGTGAAAGGTTCAAATAAATGTAAACACTTGTTTTCTCTCTTATGAGTAGTAACTGTTCAGACTGGTAAGTTCTGCCTTTCAGGCATTGCTTAATTCACTCTTTGACTTCAACTGAAGCAGTGCAGCAAGGTCAGAATCTATTGCTGAGGTTATTTTTAAAAAAAAAAAAAAAAAATAAATTATGAATGCCAGTCTGAAAGCTTATCAAAGGGAACTTCTCTCTGTCACAGCTCTGTGTGGCACTTGAGAAAAAGATTTGCATTTCTGGAGCATCTTTTCACAACATCAACATACCAAAGCACTTCAATGAAGTACTTTTGAAATGTGGTGTAATCCCAGCTGATGGCACCACAGAACAAGTCAGATCAAGACTGAAACCTGGCTTGATAGATGATATGTTTTTCTTTAGTTAACATGGTAGTTAGTCACAGCAGCATATTCACAATCGGCTGTAGATATTCTTACACAACACAAGTTTACTACACGAGGAAAAAGCAAACACAAAGTTGTATATCTAAGACAGATCTTGATGCAAACAGCAAAAGTTTCAACCTGTGTCCCAACAATATCCATTAGAGGCTAAAGTCCAGAGAGATTATACTCCTATCTCCACTCCTTTAAGTTTCCACTTAACTGGTGCTGTGCAGTTTCTTTTCCGTGGACTGCAGAGACAATTTTACAACTCCTCAGTATGTGGGCATGAACCTTTCACAGTTCTGAGGGCTTAAATTTTTTTCAGTTCTAACAAGCTTGTGTAGAAGTGTTCAAGCTATCTAGTTTGGAAACTGAAAGCTAGAAACAGTTCACCTCAGAAGTGTTGCGCTGAACTGAATTAGTTCACCCACAAAAAGAAAATTGTTCTCCCCTCCGAATTAATCCATTCCTTTCCCTGATCAGTGCTGGACAAAAAAAAAATCCAAGGACCGTGGATGCTGGAAATCTGAAACAAAGAAATTGCTGGACCAACCCACTCCATGATTGGTCCAACAATGTCAGCTTTTGTTTAAAAACAAACCCTGACTCTCTGGCTCTGAAGTCAATACGAACCTAATGACTCTATTCTGTTCTCTCTGTGCATCAAAAACTCATCTTATCCATTTGTAATTCTCAAGGCACATCACTGCAGTTGTATCCTTTCTTATTTAGGCCACTGTCGAAATAACGTATTGATCTTTTTACAAAAGAACTTTAAAGACCGAATGGATCTCTCAAATTTTAAATTGAAATGCTGATCTCACTGTGCTCTTTCTCGGCAGCTGTAACACTGTTCTTTGCTCTGTACCATTACCCTTATGCACTTTGTATGGTGTGATCTGCCTGTACTGCACAAAACATTTCACTGTACGCAGGTACGTGTGGCAATAGTAATAAATCAAATCCAAAATCCAACTTTCAAAAATGATTTTTTAAAATATGCAATGCGGACTTTGCTGGCTAGGACTGCATTGATTACCCATCTCTAATTGCCTGGAAAGCAGTTAAGAGTCAACTATATTTCTGTGGATCTGAAATTGAATGTAGGCCGAAATGGGTAAGGATGGCAGATTTCCTTTCCTAGAGGACTCGATTGAACTAGATGCGTTTTAATGAAAATAGACAGTGGTTACATGGTCGTTAAAATAAAACACAACTGTGGAAGCTGAAGATCTGAAACAACAACAAGTGCTGGAGGAACTTAACTGGTCTGACAACTTCTGTGGAGTTAATGTTTCAAGTCCAGTGACCCTCCTTCAAAATCTGAATGTGTTCAGAACACACTATGATGGAGGGTCACACTGGATTCGAAACATTAACTCTGCTTTCTCTCGACAGATGCTGCCAGATGCGCTGAGTTTCTCTAGCAATTTGTATTTTTGTTATATGCTTGTTACCAGGCTAGTTTTCAATTCAAACACTTAATGAATGTAAATTTCACTACCTGTCGTGGAAGGATTTGGACCCATGTCTCCTGAATGTTAATCTGGTGTTCTGGGTTACCACCATGCTGCCACTTCCCCCTATTCGACAGCTTTCAGCATTATTTGTCACTGTTGTAATATAGGAAACACGGGAGCCAATTTGCAGTTGTCAAGTTCCCACAGACAGCAATGAGATGATGACCCAACAATTGCCTCGAATTTGCTGGGGCAATTAGGGTGAGTTTAATTGTGCCGCTCATGTGCAAGGCTCAATCTGAGGAAGGAAGGATCCCCTGTGAATTGCTACATGTTTGCAGAATGATTGGTGCAATTCTGTCATTAACCTCAAACAACAGATCTCTCCCAACCTTCCTGTCCAGTTATGTGAAATTGCTGCATCTTGTTATGACCAGGTGAGGAAGATAATCCACAACTTTGTTTTGAAACACAACATAATTGCCCACATCAATGTAATCAACTAAAATGTAATTAACTAAATCAAAATGTTGCACCAACGTACAAGGTAAGCTTTCTTGAGTGAGAGAGGAATTTTGTTAACTACTGCCCCCATCTCCAAATATTAAAAACATGACATCAAATGCAGCCATTCATGGAGGGTATTGGATGGGTGGGGATGTCTAGTATCACCAGGAAGGTGTAGGCAGTTGCATATCGAAGTTCTTAATGTCGGGTTGTGAGAATGGACCTGAGTCTCATCTGAACATAAGAACAGAAGTAGGCCACTCAACCCCTTGAGACTGTTCCAATGTTCAGTGAGATCATGGATGATTTGTGGTGTAAGTCCACGTACCTCCTTTTTGGTCTCTTTTCCTTAATACCTTTTGTTTAACCAAAAAAAATTATCTCTCTCCGATTTAAAGTTAACAGCTGTTCTAGCATTTGTTTGCAGAAGAGAGTACCAAACATCTCTACCCTTTGTGTAGAAATGCTTCCTAACATCTCTCCTGAATGGCCTGGCCCTAATTCTCAAACTATGCACCATGTTCTAGAACTCCCAACCAGTGGAAATACTTTATCTACCCTGTCTCTTCCTGTTTAATATCGTGAAGACTTTGATCAGAGCCCCGTAATCTTCTAGTTCTTGAGAAAACAGGCCTAATTTGTATAATAAAGTGCAACTTGGAAACAGACTTGAAGAAAAAATCCAGTTCCTTTGTGGATTTTAGTGTCTGCCATCATTTTGTTTAAAGCTGGATGATCGGATTTGTCCCAATGTGTACCTTCCAAAAGGTCTGAATCAACCCAGGAGACAGATCTCTGCTTCAGTGCTCTTCATAACTATTTAAAAAAAATTGCACTGTGGACACTAGGAATCTGAAATAAAAAGAAACTACTGGAGAAAGTCAGCAGGTCCAGCTGTAGAGCATCAGTAGAGAAAGAACGTTAGTGTTTTGGGTCCAATATGACCTCTTCAGAGCTTTCAGTGCTTTAGAAAGTTTCCTTTAAGAGTATAACTCTATGCTGTTTGTTCACGTGATCACAGCAGCCATTTTGGGTCAGTAATTGTCCTTTTTTAAAAGTCATTGCACTTCATGAAGGTCTGGTATATTAAAATCAGATAACAAAAGTTGTATATCAATAGTCCATCTTTCCTGTCACTGGTATGTACCTGTTTAAGGGCTCTTTTAATGGAAAGGTTGCTTTACCTGCAATACCACTTGACCTCTGTGTAGGAAATGTACAATTGAAACTGTGGTCCCATCATTTACTAAAGATCCAGGTGCTCTGTTGCCCCCACTGCACTGTTATCACCCTACACTCTCAGCAAGTTATGGTAGAAAAATGTTTTGAACTGAAACGTTAAGGAAATAAATCTAACTGAAGGGCAACACTGCGACGTTACACTTCAATAAAATCTAAGTCCATATCTCTGTGGTGTTTTTTACAAACAAGTATACTCTTAAGGCAAGAAAAGCTCTACTGGGTGGATGAGCTTTTAAAACATTTCATAACATTTTTAAAAATAAGAAATAAAGTGCGCCATTGTGGTTTGAATCATGTGCAAAACTTCTGGTGTTATTTTGGTTGCCTGTGATAGATGTTTTTTGCAGCTTGTTGTTCCTGCAGATGCAGAACATGTTTGTGATGTCTGAACTTGGCATTTTATGTCTATGCATGAATAGTGTACTCTGTGTTGTCTTTGTCCCATTCTTGGCAATGGCTGTGCTCCAGCCCCTTCGATTTTAGTGAGACTTTTGTATGGTCGAGTGCAATGTCTGCTGGCTGTCTTGCTTCCCCTTGATCACTCTACCAAACCGTAATGCATGGGTTCATTCCACTGGTGGCTGACAAAGGGTTCACTGTGCTCTCTGCCTGTTGCTGCGGGAAGGAAAGTATTTTACTCCACTCTGAACTGCTCAGTGAGGAAAGCCCACAGGTCAATCTGAACCTGAACCTGAGCCCTTTGCTACAGCACACAGCATGTTAACTGTTACCAAAAGAGCAGCCTTTGATTCTTCCATCTCTCACCCAGAAGACTAGTAATATTCAATGCTCGTTCTCTCTTTAATTTTGCATATGCAAATACACAGAAAAGGACCAGGGACTGAATTATCGTATGAATTTTCAGTGTGAGCTGACTGGAGAGATTTTCACCAGTGTCTACTGGTAAAGCCGTTGGTGTTTGGCTGACAACTACAATCAAGGCTAAAGTAATTTAATGTTGGTAAGTTCAATGGCTGTTTTTATGGATGTGTGTGGGTCTGTCCATCCACTCTGACAAACAGCTGTTCTTCTGCATGCAAACCCTGAGCTTAACAGGGATATGCACTGAATGCTCAATTCAACTTCAACTTTATTCCTTAAAATTCAGCATTTTACTCTTCAACTGTGGAATTTAATGTAAAACTTGGAAGCATTCTATGCTGGAATGGCTATTTGACTCATTGTACCTGTACCCAGTTCTCTGAAAGCCCAAACCAATTAATCTCCCATTCCTGCTCTATCCCAAAGCCCCGGTAGGCTGCTCCCTTCAACTATTTGTTCCATTGAAAGTTCCCATTAAATTGGCTTTCACTGTCTTTTTAGGCAGCATGTCCCTGAGCAGGATAACTTGCTGCATTCTAAAAATAAATCGTCTCACCCCACCCCTTTGGTTGTTTTGCCGACGATGTTAAATTTGTGTCCGTTTGTTATACGTAGTGGTAGGGCGAGAGGTTTTGAAGAAGGAGAAAATGTTGCAATTTTAACAATTTTGTAGCTGAAGGCTAGATGGAGTTAAAAAGGTGACTTTGTACAGTGTCCACTAACATGTGGAAAATATTGAAATAAGTCTTGTTAAAGTTCATTTGAAAAACTGCCCAGGAAGAGGGAGAGGAAGCTATAATGTAATAAAACTAATTCTTCTGCAGAAGAGACGTACTAGACTTGAAGCACTAATTTTCTTTCTCCATTGGAGGTGTGCCGAGGACTATCAGCACTTGGTTAATTTGTCTGTTCTTTCTTCCAGGGATAGAGTTGGAGTTGTTGAGGAGAAACAATGGCTTTGAAGAAAGGTCTTCAGGTAAAGTTCTACTTTGAGTAGAATTGATGAATTTAGTTATTTTTAGTAATGAAATGTAAAATGCTTTGAGGACGGAATGTTCGTATTTATTTGGACAAACTGGAAGTTCCAGGTAGAAAAGCATGTTGCAGTGTAATTATTGGTTCCACATTTAACTCTGTTGGATTGTGCCACTTCCATTACGTTAGCTAGTGTCGTGGAGGAAAAGAGAGAATATTGAAAATATGCAGTGGGCCAGTCAGTGAAGACATGTGTTGTTGTTTTTTTGGTGGCTGACTCAACTTTTCAAATGAAGAGTGGATCATGTGAACATACAAATAAGCAACAGAAAAAAAGCCATTTGGCCTTATGAGCCTGCTCACCAGTTAATTAGATTTTGGCTGGTTTGGTTGTGACTTCAACTCTACATTCCTGCCTATCTCTGATAACAATTGACATCCATGTTAGTCAAGAAACTATCTACTGTATCTCTGCCTTAACCACATTGTGACCTCTGTCTCCACTGCTGTCTGTGGATGAGAGCTCCAAATGTACTCCCCCTTCAAAAAACAATCCTCCTCATCTCCACCTGAAATGGAAGAACCTTTATTTTTAAACAGTCAGACTGTAACTTAACTTCTCTAATAAAATGCTGACTAGCTTGCAAACTTCCAGAAACTTTGTTTTGTTATTTACTCCAACTGAATTATTTTGTAGACGTCAGCGGTAGCTTACTGGTTGGTCCTACCACCTCTTAGATCAGAAGGTTAAGCGTTCAGGCACTGCTACAGGAATTTAAACATAAATATCTAGGTTGATAGTCACCTTGCAGCACTGTCAGAGTGCAATGCTGTTGGAGGTGCTGCCTTTTAAACTAAGGACCTGTCTAAGCCCTCAAGCGGATATAGAAAGATCTCCCATCACTTCAAAAACAGGGTTGGTCACCCTGGTGTCCTGGCCAATGTTTATTCACCAAACAGTTTGTGTTGGATATTTAGCATAGGAGCAGGCTCTTTAGACCAACCAGTCCATGTCTTCTCTCTCCATTTTGCCCTTCCGCCACTACCGCATGTCTCTATGCTGTTTGCTTCACCTGCTGCCACTCAAATCCCATGTTCACATACTGTTATGTGAAGAAAATTAATCTTGATTCCCTTTTGGTTTAGATATTAAACTGGTCCTTGCCTGCACATCAAATGGAAGTAAAAGATTCTGTGACACTTATGATCCCTACAGAGATTAATATTTAAAAAGAGACTTGATTTCTCGGTGTGATGTAAAAGAATCACATACAATCTTTTACTGCATCAAACAAATGAAAATAAAAATTGGCTAAATATTCAAGTACTAAAAATTCAAGTACAAATGCTGGAAATCTGAAATGAAAATAGGAAATGCTGGAGAAACCCTGGTCTGACAGGAGAGTCAACATTTCCAGCCCAGTATCACTCCTGCAGAGTTTCTTCAGAATGTTCTGCCTTTTATTGACTAAACATTCACTTAGTTGGCAACAAATGCTCTGAAGTAAATAACTGATGATCAGTATTAGTTGCTTGACCCCACATTAGTTATATATTTTGCTTCACTCTCCACAGAATTTATCATCTTTACAGGAGCAAGAAGCAGTTCAGAGTTTCTCCCATTCCCACTACCCAACAAACTTAATTGAGTCATAAATCAACCCCTTTCCGTCTGACTTGTGAGAATTACTGAATTGACTTTAGCAACAATGCCTTCTCTGATTAGTTTGTTTCTCCCAGCTTTGCAAGGATTGAATATTTTGGTGTCCTTACATTTCCAAAGGTTCTGCCTCTTCAACCAGAGAATGTGCTCTCACCAGTGTTCAGGCAGAGCTGATAAAGAACAATCTTTTTCCCTGCTGCTCACAGCAGCTGCTGTTTTTTTTTTTTTTTTTTTTTTTTTTTTTGTCTTGTCTCCCCATCTCTTGCTGTCAAGGATTTTTCACTCAGGCTGTTTGCAAGTCTGTATCTATTCATGGCAAAGCTAGTTACTCTGCTTTTTGTATCTTCAGGTGGTAAATCAACAATGTGCAATTCAGTGGCATCTTATTGTGCTGTCAGTCCCGATGGTCACTCGGCCACTTGATATTTTCATTGAGTGGATTCGGAGCAGTTTGCATATTCCTTTCTCATTCATTTTAGCTTGAATGAATATCAACCATAAACTTTTTATTTTAAATCTTACAGCATCTAGCATTCACAACATTTTGTAGAAGAGCAATGGAGTTGTCATCCATGTCCTTGCCAATATTTAGCCTTCCTCACAAATATGAAAATGATCTTCATGCCATGGTTCTGTTAGTGGGATACTGGAAGCTTGCTATGTTTTTTATATAAAAAAAAATGGTTAGAGCTGAAAAAACTAAATGCTGTAAATCAAACAAAAACTGGACAAGGAGTTCTGAGGGAAGGTCACTCGGATTTTTCTCCAGATGCCAGATCTCCTGAGCTTTTCATGTCTGTGTGTGTCTCCTCGATTTGTTGTAGTGACCACAATTTAAATGCACTTCATTGACTGGGAAGGATTTTGAGTTATGTGGAGATTATGGAACATCATGCACAGAATCTCTACCCTGCAGATGCTTAGCCTATCAAGGCTGCACCAATATTTGATGACAAATCCTTTTTTTTCTTATTTTTGTAGATGTGGTTTGGTGATTCACCCATGTGCTCGAGAAGCCCTTTGATTCCCAGGCATGGACCGGGACTCGCAGACGTGACACAGTACGATCAGTGGCTGACTGTGCGGCATGAGGCCAGCTTAGTGCCAATGCAGGAAGACCTGTCGATCTGGTTAAGTGGAATGCTTGGTGAGGTTCACTTCAGCTTCAGATCAACAGTACATGCTCCAGCCATCGGGAGCATCACAGCTGCCTCCCACCTTGACTTATTTCACTTTCTCACCTTGGGTCCAGATCCCTTGTTTCCCTCTGTTCAATTATCTGTCATTCTCAGTCTTAAATGTACAGCTGCCTTAGATAGAGGAGACCAAAGTTTCATAGCTCTCTGTGTGGAAAAACCCTATCCATCTCTTGATCCTAAAGAGTTGATCTCTTGAACTTGACATTGTCACCTTGCTCGAGACTCTGCAGACAGAGGAAGTAGCCTCTCGGTGTCTACCTTTCCAAGTCGTCTAAGCATTCGATTTGTTTGGGGAGGGGGTTACTGACTACTTAACTCAGGAGTGAGCTACTCGTTGGGTGCTGAGCCTGTCTCTCCTTCCCGTCCCAGCTACCTTCCAGAGCCCTCCATCACCCCATTGGGTACGATCCTTTCAATCCTCCCCCCTCTTACTTGCTAGCCATAGTCCCTCACCACCCCAAACTAGAAAAAAGAAATGTTTCTTGAGTATATTTTTGTTTTTGTTTGGCTTTAAATTTGTGATTGCTTTCTTTCCCCATGCTCTTATCTCAAACTCTCGCAATGAGACGAGGAATTTG
>NC_063349.1:42362750-42367957 GCF_021869965.1 Rhincodon typus
CCAGACCCAGCCCCCTACCCTGTCCCTGTTACCTGCATTTCCCATAGCTATTCCACCTATTCTGCACATCACTGGACACTATAAGCAATTTAGCATGGCCAATCCACCTAACCTGTATATCTTTGGACTGTGGGAGGAAACCGGAGGAAACTCATACAGACATGGGGAGAGCATGCAAACCTAAGGCTGGAATCGAATCTGGAACCCTGGGGCTGTGAGGCCATCTTGCTGTCCGATGGCTGCAGAGAACAGAGTTCCTGAGCTGGTGGGGATCTGACAGCTTCTCCCTATCCTATTAACAGCCTCTGGCTGTCTAACTACCCGATAACCAATCATGTAGTTGTTAGCCGGCAGAAGGTCATTGTCATTGCTGTATGGACTAGTGACCAGTTATCAATCAGTTACTTGTCGTTGATCAAAGCTCCAAAGACAACCCTTTGGCTCCAGTTCGTCTGCAAGCTGCACTTCAATTACTGTTTGAACAAGTAGCTGTGTAAATGGTGTTTACAATGAATGTCAGGTTACTTGCCTTCAAACCATGCAGTAGTCCTCCAGCCAATGTTTGGTTTTAAAACTTTTTTTTTCCCCATTTCGGCCCTCAATTAAAAATACAAAAAACAATAACAAGACACTGTCTTTACACATCCCAGGAGGTCTTGATTAGGTTCTGTAGGCATGCTAACTTTGTGAGTTAGGCACCCGAGTGCCTCTGTATCTTGGAATTCTGCAGCTACTTTGTGTTTAAGCAATGTTGTACGTTCTATATTCTTCCTGCCAAAGAGAGCAACTTCATATTTTCCCGTATTATACTCCATCAGCTGTATCTTTTCTTCACTCAACCTGTATATATCTGTTTTTAATGTCTTTTCCAACATCCTTTCCTACCTGCCTTGGTGTTGTCTGCAAATTTAGCTAGCATGCCTTTACTCTCATATAAAAGTAATTAATGTAAAATGTTGAGGCCCCAGCACAGGCCTTGTGGGATTCCACTTATCACATCTTGCAAATCAGATACAGACCCATTTAGGAAATAAGTGGTCCAAAAATTGAAAATATAATTCTTGGCAACATTTTGCTTTCAAATGCACATGCAATTCTGAACAGTAAGCAGCCTAACCATGGGATATCAATGTGTATATTATGCTAGTTTTCTACAGAAAACCAATCTTTGTTAGTTGAAGTTGGAAGGGATAAATAAACCAAGACATAATTTAGTCCAGAGTTTGAAGTTGAAAGGAAAAGGTGGAAGATTCGAAGTCTCACGGACACAGACTATGATGAGACACAAAAAGATTGCTTTGAAGAAAACAACTGATTGGATTATTTAGAGTTTGATGTAACTTGTATTTTTTGAAAAAAATACTGAATGCAACTTTTGTGGTTGTCAAAAATCACACTACTGTATATTGCAAATAACATGCACTTGAGAAAGTACTACAACTCTTTATCAATCTCTCTCTCTTTCTCCCACCAACCTTGCTGCTTTCTTTTCTAGGATCTGATGGCAGTTGTAACTTTATCATGGATACTGACATTGTTTTAAATTAGTTGCTGTTCCAGTTAGTCCAGTTGAGTGGAAAATGGAACTTGACGCACCTCTTTGCCCATTTGGTGGTTAAGTACTGAGGAGGCAAAGGTGTGAAATATCTCAAACTGGAATTTAAACTGGTTTTCTTGCATTACAACAGTTTGCTAAAGGGTTGTTACTGAAATGCGTGTAAAGTTTTATTATTGCATGCTGAGCTGAATGATCAGTTTTGAGATTACCAATGAAAGAATGCCCTCTTCAAATGTTTGGATGATGTGAACCAATTCTTGCTGTGAGTTATTTGCCAAGTCTATAAGATGAGAAAACAGTCATAAAGTTATGTTCTATGATTTCTTCATTCCACTTTGAAGCTCTCCTGAAGTTAGGATTTATTGCTCCCTGTATGATTTGGAGTTTAGTTTTCAGTTGTTAGAGAAAGGTTAAACTGAGTATGCAGATAGGTGAGCTTCAGTTTGTCTTCAAAGGAAGGGGAGTGAAATGGTTCCCAAGCTAGATGGTGAGATATTCACAGAAATACTTAACTTGCAAATGCAGAAACATAATTTTGATTCAGTCAGACTCTTGAACTGTTTCACAACTATTTTATGAACATAGTTGATAAATATGCTTTCTTTTTGAATAGCACTTTTTTTTCTTTAATTGAATGTGGGCATTATTGGCCTATCAGTAATTGTGCTTGAATGATTAGCTTGGCAATTTCAGAGAGTTGTTAAGAATCAACCACATTACTATGGAGAAGGGTCCAGACCCGAAACGTCCGCTTTCCTGCTCCTCTGATGCTGCTTGGCCTGCTGTGTTCATCCAGCTCAACACCTTGTTATCTCACATTACTATGGATCTGGAATTGCATGCAGGTCAGACCATATAAGAAAAACAAATTTTCTTCTCTCAACCAGAGATTTTTACAACAATAAATGGCGGTTTCATGGTCATCATTGCTGAAACTGGCTTTATAATCCAGCTCTATTAAAGGATCTACTAATATCCCCAGAGCATTAGCCTGGGCCTGTGGATTGCTGATCCAATGAGATTACCACAGTGTCATTATCTCAGTGCTATGTTGATTTCTTGTGCCTTGAATAACGTGTAAATATATGTAATAAATATACCAAATAATATTGAAATGACTTAACTTGAAAGCAGGTTAATGAAGTCTGTGGAAATCTTTGTCATTCTGTATCGATTTGTACTTTGAGAAAAGTATGACTTTTAATTTCTGGACTGAGTCAACATAAGTACTTAATCAAGGTGTTTGAGAAAACATTAACCATAAATGTTAAGTTTTAGTAGTCTGTCTGAAAATTAGGTTGTAGCTTTGAATCATACTTTTACTAAGGTAGCAAATCAATTTTTGTGGCTCAACCAGAATTTTAATTCCATGATTTAGTTGCAGGGCTTGGATTACTTTGACAGCTAAAGCTCACTTTTGTAGGTTATGAGCACTGAGCCCCTGGTAATTACCTTCTGTGTGTATACAAAGTGATTTCTGTGTTCTTTTGCAGTGGTAATGTCCTTAGCTCTCAGCCAGGAAATCTGAGTTCATGTCCCACCTGTTCCAGAGGTGTGTCTTAACAACATATCTGAACAGGTTGATTAAAATATCTACAGGCCCTTCTGGTGTATTGTTAGTGTTCCTACCTCCGAGCCCACAGGTCAGGGTTCAAGTCCTGGTTCCAAATGTGTGTAAAAACATTTCTGAAGAGGTTTAGAAATATTTCAGCATCGAATCATGTCAAAAACGGAACAATTTACTGTGACCTTATCAAATAGTGATATGGCTTGAAGGACCTACTTCTACCGAGTCGTATGTATGCAACATGAATAATGCAAAATGGTTGTTTTGCAATGTTTTGCTTCTGGATCTTTTAGTTGTGGTAGTTGATTTAAATTGATCTAATGTGAGTACTTTCTGCCACTTCTTTCCTGTTGCATCTTGCGTTGTATAGCTACATGGGTGTTGGCAGCCCTTGGCTGCATTGTTCATGTGGTTGTTCCTTGTTTAAATTGAAATCACCTGTAATTCAAATCACCGAGCTATTGAATCTAATGTTACTGTCAGCTGATGTCACTGTGTGTCCTTTTTACTCAATAATACTTAAAAGAAATTTAATAGGCTGCAAAGTACATTGTCAGAGACAACAAAGTGCAGGGCTGGATGAACACAGCAGGCCAAGCAGCATCATAGGAGCAGAAAGGCTGACGTTTCGGGCCTAGACCCTTCATCAGAAAACGGGGAGGGGAAGGGGGTTCTGAAATAAGTAGGGAGAGAGTGGGAGGCGGATAGATGGAGAGGAGAGGATAGGTGGAGAGGAAACAAACAGGTCGAAGAGGCGGGGATGGGGCCAGTAAAGGTGAGTGTAGGTGGGGAGTTAGGGAGGGGATAGGTCAGTCCAGGGAGGACGGACAGGTCAAGGGGGCGGGATGAGGTTGGTTGGTAGGAGATGGGGGTGCGGCTTGAGGTGGGAGGAGGGGATAGGTGGGAGGAAGAACAGGTTAGGGAGGCGGGGACGAGCTGGACTGGTTTTGGGATGCGGTAGGGGGAGGGGAGATTTTGAAACTTGTGAAATCCACGTTGATACCATTGGGCTGCAGGGTTCCCAAGCGGAATATGAGTTGCTGTTCCTGCAACCTTCGGGTGGCATCGTTGTGGCACTGCAGGAGGCCCAGGATGGACATGTTGTCTGAGGAATGGGAGGGGGAGTTGAAATGGTTCGCGACTGGGAGGTGCAGTTGTTTATTGCGAACCGAGCGTAGGTGTTCGCAAAGCGGTCCCCGAGCCTCCGCTTGGTTTCCCCGATGTAGGGGATCCCGCAACTCATCCCTCACACCCCGTCCACGCAATAAGAACCAAAAGAGAATCCCCCTCGTCCTCACGTACCACCCCACCAACCTCCGGATCCAACGCACCATCCTCTGACACTTCCGCCATCTGCAATCCGACCCCACCACCAAAGACATCTTTCCCTCCCCACCGTTATCTGCTTTCTGGAGGGACCACTCTCTCTGTGACTTCCTTGTCCGCTCCACACTCCCCTCCAGCTCCACCACACCCGGCACTTTTCCCTGCAACCGCAGGAGGTGCTACACCTGCCCCCATACCTCCTCCCTCACCCCCATCCCAGGCCCCAAGAAGACTTTCCACATCAAGCAGATGTTCACCTGCACATCTGCCAATGTGGTATACTGCATCCGCTGTACCCGGTGTGGCTTCCTCTACATCGGGGAAACCAAGCGGAGGCTCGGCGACCGCTTTGCGAACACCTACGCTCGGTTCGCAATAAACAACTGCACCTCCCAGTCGCGAACCATTTCAACTCCCCCTCTCATTTCCTCAGACGACATGTCCATCCTGGGCCTCCTGCAGTGCCACAACGATGCCACCCGAAGGTTGCAGGAACAGCAACTCATATTCCGCTTGGGAACCCTGCAGCCCAATGGTATCAATGTGGATTTCACAAGTTTCAAAATCTCCCCTCCCCCTACCGCATCCCAAAACCAGTCCAGCTCGTCCCTGCCTCCCTAACCTGTTCTTCCTCCCACCTCAAGCCGCACCCCCATCTCCTACCTACTAACCTCATCCCGCCCCCTTGACCTGTCCGTCCTCCCTGGACTGACCTATCCCCTCCCTAACTCCCCACCTACACTCACCTTTACTGGC
>NC_063349.1:42372957-42373528 GCF_021869965.1 Rhincodon typus
GGACTGACCTATCCCCTCCCTAACTCCCCACCTACACTCACCTTTTCTGGCCCCATCCCCGCCTCTTCGACCTGTTTGTTTCCTCTCCACCTATCCTCTCCTCTCCATCTATCCGCCTCCCACTCTCTCCCTATTTATTTCAGAACCCCCTTCCCCTCCCCGTTTTCTGATGAAGGGTCTAGGCCCGAAACGTCAGCCTTTCTGCTCCTATGATGCTGCTTGGCCTGCTGTGTTCATCCAGCCCTGCACTTTGTTGTCTTGGATGCTCCAGCATCTGCAGTTCCTACTATCTCTGATTCAAATTACATTGTCACTTGGGCTGAAAAAGCTGCTATGCAAGTGTAAATTCTTTGTTACTTTATATCAACTGTAGCTAACACTGTAGAATTGAGGAAGTGAACCTTGGCACCTCTTAGCCAATATCTTAATATCATGCTAGGAAATCTTATTACCCACTAACTGTTAGAGTTTCCATTTTCCTTTTCATACTAATTTTTAACAAAGTTATGTATGTACTTATTTTACATCAGTTACTAAATATCATCAGTTACTAAATATCATCAGTTACTAA
>NC_063349.1:42373538-42382854 GCF_021869965.1 Rhincodon typus
ATATCATCAGTTACTAAATATCATCAGTTACTAAATATCATCAGTTAACTGTGAAATAAAACTTTTTGGTTTCAATGCAGAGATAACAAGGTGTAGAGCTGGATGAACACAGCAGGCCAAACAGCATCAGGAGCAGGAAAGCTGACGTTTCAGGCCTAGACCCTTCTTCGGAAATGGGGGAGGGGAAGGGGGATTCTGAAATAAATAGGGAGAGAGGGGGAGGCGGATAGAAGATGGATAAAGGAGAAGATAGGTGGAAAGGAGATAGACAGGTCAAAGAGGTGGGGATGGAGCCAGTAAAGGTGAGTGTAGGTGGGGAGGTAGGGAGGGGATAGATCAGTCCAGGGAGGACGGACATGTCAAGGGGGCGGGATGAGGTTAGTAGGTAGGAGATGGGGGTGGGGCTTAAAGTGGGAGGAAGGACAGGTTAGGGAGGCAGGGACAAGCTGGGCTGGTTTTGGGATGCGGTTGGGGGATGGGAGATTTTGAAGCTTGTGAAGTCCACATTGATACCATTGGGCTGCAGGGTTCCCAAGCGAAATATGAGGTGCTTGGGGACCGCTTTGCGGAACACCTACGTTCTGTTCGCAACAAGCGACTGCACCTCCCTGTCGCGAACCATTTCAACGCCCCCACCCCTTAGACGACATGTCCATACTGGGCCTCCTGCAGTGTCACAACGATGCTACCTGAACGTTACAGGAACAGCACCTCATATTTCGCTTGGGAACCCTGCAGCCCAATGGTATCAATGTGGACTTCACAAGCTTCAAAATCTCCCCTCCCCTAACTGCATCCCAAAACCAGCCCAGCTTGTCCCCGCCTCCCTAACCTGTCCTTTCTCCCACCTCAAGCCCCACCCCCATCTCCTAACTACTAGCTTCATCCCCGCCTCCTTGACCTGTCCATCTTCCCTCCCACCTACCCACTCCTCCCTCCCTCACTGATCCACCCCCATCCCAACTCCCTACCTACATTCACCTTTTACTAGCTTCATCCCCACCTCCTTGATCTGTCCATCTTCTATCCACCTTCCATCTGCCTCCCCCTCTCTCCCTATTTATTTCAGAATCCCAATCCCCTTCCCCTCCCCCATTTCTGAAGAAGGGTCTTGGCACGAAACGTCAGCTTTCCTGCTCCTCTGATGCTGCTTGGCCTGCTGTGTTCATCCAGCTCTACACCTTGTTATCTCAGATTCTCCAGCATCTGCAGTTCCTACTATGTCTGGTTTCAATACAGTTTTTATCGACACTTCAGTTGTAATGGAGTGTTGTTAGGCTGCTGCATGAGCCAAAGTCCTGTAGCACAGGTTTCATTTGTGAAGAAGGGTCCCGACCCGAAACGTCAGCATTCCTGTTCCTTTGATGCTGCCTGGCCTGCTGTGTTCCTCCAGCTCCACACGTTGTTATCTCTTGCTGAAATCAAAGGTTTGAAGGCATCCATTAATGTCTTTAGGCCTGTTTTTCCTGTAGATGTTAACTGACCTGTTTTATTGTGGGTGTATCGTTGTTGTAATTTGCTTCTTGTGTTCCTTTGTTAAATAATAGTAAACCTACACTGCATCAAATCTCTGTCAGAAAAGAGGAACTGTATGACGCAATCCAGCCTGACATCCTATGATATAATGAAGCTATTTTCAGAAGAGTAAGTTTAATATTCAAAAAAAAAAGAATAGAACAGAAAAAAGTAATTGTGAAGACTCATGGTAGACATCAGATGAATTATTTCAGCCATCAGCTTAAACTATAAAATTAATGTGATATTGTACTGAAAGTGAAGATATACTCCAATCAAAATGTATAATTTGTACACCAGTACTACATAGTCTTTGAAATCCTTTAGAATGGAGAGATTAAGTTAATAAGCATGAAATCTCTATTCAAGTCCCATTTGCTTTTTGTCATTGTAATTAGTCAGAAGCAAAAGGCTTGAGAACCTCTGCTGTAGTGTATGACCTAAATACTGTAAAATATAGAATCTCCCCAATGTGGTTAATTTAGCAGCCTAATATGTAGTCATGCCAGTAGAAAATACTTCGGGAATTTTAATTCATTTACAAAATCTTCATCAAACAGATCTTTTTTAAGTGCAATATTTACTGCATATGCACTTGATTAGTTTTTGTTGGGGCTATAATACAAATGAATGTGTTGCAATTCAGAACAGCAAATTTCAATTTCTCTGCTGCAAATTTATTGTCTGACAGTGACTTGGCATCTCTTCAGCTTTTGAATTTACAATGTAGGTAATAAATGGAATGGGTCAGGGAGAGAGCCACAAGATTCAAGAACTGCAGGCTCTTATTAGCAGAGTTTATGATGAAAAGCTAAAGCTTGGCCTTGCTGAATAAAGTTGAGCCTTTTCAGTTCTGCTTGGGTAATTAAGGGTTTTGCTACTGACATGCAGACTAACTTTGTAGGTTTGTAAACCAAGAAACATAAGTTATAGTACTTGGCAAATAATACGAAAGACTGAACTAATGGTTCAGAAATTGCATTTGAGCTGCACCATAATAGCTTGAAATTTAAAATTAGTTTTAAGAGAAATCTGGAAAACAAAAAGTTGGTTTCAGCTATGCAATTTTTGAATTGTTGTAAAAAGCTAACTCATTCACTGATGTCATTTGGAGAAGAACACCTGCTATCCTTACTCAGTTTGTGTTACATGTAATTCATTCCCAGACTAACTTTTAACTGCCCTTTCATAAAAACTAACAGTTCAAATAGAATTAGGTAATATATGACGACCTGCCAATAGAACCAATAGCTAGAGAATTTTTATTTAAATTGTCTATTGTACCTAATACAGTTGTTTTGAAAGTGAGCTATAAACACATAGATAAAACTGCAAAATTCACAGCATACTGAGTTGGCCTAGCTATGACCTGTACTTTTTAAAATTGGCACGCACCCATTGGTGGTATCAAAATCTCTGACTTTCAGCTAGTCTGTGGGAGGGGGAGAGGGAGAAAATTTAGAAATTGCTGACCAATTTCACTGCTGAATGCAGACTACAAAATCCTATCTAAGATCATTGCTAACCGGGTCAAGTTTGCTGTGGGGTCGGTGATTCACACTGACCAAAACTCTGCTGTACTGAGCAGGATGAGGCAGATACTGGATTTTTGAGATCACTGCTCCCTGTGCGGGGTGTAAAGACTGTCTCCCAGCTCCTTCTGGAATGTGACTCACTGAGAGATAGTAAGAACTGCCGATGCTGGAGTCTGAGATAACACAGTGTAGAGCTGGAGGAACACAGCAGGCCAGGCAGCATCGGAGGAGCAGGAAAGTTGACGTTTTGGGTCGGGACCCTTCTTCAGATTTTTCAGTGCCTCATTGCAGTAATCTTGTACAAGTAAAAAATGCCTTTGGTTTGTTTGTTGGATGGAGTCAAACTCCAATGTGTGTCTGTTTCTTCACACTACTGTACAGAACTGAACAGCTTCAGTGACTATTTACTTATATAAAGATATTTTATGAATAAAGTATATTTTTGAAATAGAAAAAACTTGCACTGGATAGTCATTTTCTTGCTGGGTTGCTCTCTTGTGTACCTTAAGTCTCGTGATGTATTATGATCCCTATAGCCATTACAGAAACAAACAAAAACAGCCGAATGGAGGAAACTCTAATAGCAGCTCAAAGAAAAATGCGTCCTGTTTTCAACACCCAATTTAAACTACTCTAGTTTTATTATTGAACCCATATAAAACTTCTTTATAAAGTAAAACTCAATTCTGGACGGACTGTTTTATTGAAGGGGTTGTAGGATAAAAGTCATATTCTGTGGATACCATGGTATTTTTTCATAGCAGCCTATTAAATGTAACAGGGACCAAGTGCAATTGTTTTGCTGCAAGTCACAAACCAGTTACTTTTGTGCTTTTGCAGTTTTGACTGCACGTTAATAAATTCATAAGTGGGATCTCTATTGAATATGTTTAACTCAATTTAGTGACTATTGATAAAACTGAAGTTTTTATAATATTTATTAACTTGTATTATGATAACTTCTACACCTGTGCTTTTGGTTTTGATGACTAATTGGACTAATGAAAGTAGCGGTGACAAACAGAATTAAAATTAAAGCCATAATGAGTTTTCTACCAAGTATTAAGTGTGATCCTGTAAATTGAACATTTTATGTTTCTCACCGCACTACTTGAAGAGCAGTGAGGAATCCTTCCTCAACAATTACAGAAGCCTCTCTGCCTTTTAATGCTCTGTGATTGACTGGAAATAATTTCTCTGCCCTCACTAGGATGGAAATTTCACCTCCTGGTTGGCTATCTCCAAATCAGGAAGTGTGCAATCTGGTGTGTCTCTGTGGTAAGAGGAAGCCAATGAAGAGAGTGTGAAGTGGGTGGTGGGTTCTTGATGGATGGGTCAGGAGGGGAGGAAAAAGGGGGTTGCTTTGAATAAGGTGCCCACCTGCCTGAGGAGGGTCGCTGCCAGACTCTCGTCTATTCTCTCTTTCTACACCTGATCTTCCTTTCACACTGTTTCAGCCTATGAAAATGGAATGTAGTTCATGCCATTTTATCAAAGTTATTCCTCACTTAAATTAAAATTTTGATTATAAAAGTCATGTAGAAAAGATACTAAGTTTTAAAGCTGCTATTGTTAGACAATCTAAGTGTTACCAATGACGATTAAGGACTTTATTAAACTGTGATTGCAATGAATGGAAGAGAAAGTAAAATACTTGGTTCCTATCTTTGTATGATGCAGTTGATGTAGCGTATGTATCTGCATCTTTGAATTTTACTAAGACCATCCTAATGTCAAGGCAGGTCTATATAAGTGGCAGGGCGCAACCTAATTTCTGGCTTCAAACTATGAAAATGATAACTTTCTGTATGATGTTTGCTAAAACATTTGATCTGTATTTTTGTATCGACACAGCATCTGACTAATAGCTAGCTGTGATACACTGTCCTGGAAAATGACCAGTGCTTTAGAATCTTAATTAGTGAGGCAGGCTCAATCCCTTCAGTAGAAAAAGGGAAGTCAGTTTGAAAATGGACCGTTAACATTTTAATCTAGTAACACAGTAGGTTCAATTTCACAGATTCTATGTTTGTTTTTATTATACTATGCAATCAAGAGAGCACTCTAACAGTGCAATTGTTTATCGCTTACTCATCACACATTTGCTGTGTAGTTGTTGGATACCTTGATTTTCATTTATCACTTACAAATCACAAATAGATCATTGTTATCCTTGAATGTACACATTAGGTGGATTAAATTTGAAAGGAAATTTTATGACAGCTGCTGAGATTAGTAACTACATGCAAAGAAAGAGCAGTGATCCTTTATGGTAGAAGTACTAGTGTGATAGAGGAAAAGGCAGAATCCTTGGTTACTGTATCCTCAGGAACCAGCTTAACTAAGGAAACAAGGGAGCATTCCCTTTAACCTGGATGTCAGGGTGGTGCCCATCTGACTATTGCTCTGTCATGGCCAGTTTCATTGGTTTACTGCATAATTTGAATTTGTCAGGTTCTGTTGCTATTTTTCTTAATAGCATGATTAATTCAAAATCTTCTACTTCAGGATAAGCTATGGGTGTTTGTTTTAGGCAAGTATGCCACTTTTCTGTTGTTGTGTTTTGAAGATTATATTTTAATTGAATATTATCAGGTTGTCCTTTTCCATAGACTTACCTTTTCTAAATTTACCTTTTTAATCTATACAGGGCTTGATATAATGAACTTACTGCTATGGCAAGCAACACTCTTGAAGGCTTCCATGAGGTGAACTTGGCATCACCTTCCTCTCCAGGTTACCCTGAATTAACTGAACTGGAGACCTCAGAAATTGCTACTTCAGAGCTTCCTTATCACCCTCTTTCGTTGGTGAGCTCAACCCCAATTCAACACACTACGCTGGTTGCTGTAGATCTTCCTACACAACCAATTTATCCATCCTCTCAACATCTCAGCAGTGGAGAATCAAGAAATGTCAGGTATGTCTAACTTTTAAGTTTGATCGTATGCTGTGCTCTGTGATATTCTTCAGTTGTTTGTTGAGAGTTTTTATAAGTAATAAATGGGTGCTTTTTGAAACAATAATTGTATTTTTAGAACATGGACTTTATTTTGGATATGTCCTTTTAGCAGGTGTCTGATTAGTTTTATGGTAGTCATTCATCTTCAAATTATGTTGTTCTGCACCAGTAGTAAAAGCGTAGTATCTTGAGTAATATTTGGCAAGCTCTCATGATGAGACATTTGGTAAATAAAAGTGTCACCAAGGTAGAAAGCCCCAAGTAAGTTTCCAAAGAGTAGTTACAGAATGCTACAGTTGACTATTATCACCCTTGAGTTAGGAGAATGCCAACCAGTTTCCCACTGTGGATATCTTTTATATTAACAAAAGTTTGAAATCACTTCGATGTGCAGCAGGTGAGGTGTAGATCTGATTTTTGGATATGATTGTCCCTGTGACACTAACTGTAAGCACCCTCATTAAGCAAGGGTAAATGGACGAGATGCTAGAGGGCAGTTGTGAATCTGAACTGTTGTAAATTTCAGTAGAAAACGTGAGAAAGTTTCACTTAAAAACCACAAAAGTTTGCTGAACGAGTGATATACTTTTTAGGCAAGGAGGTTTGAGATTCATAACTGTAATAATTGTGCACTGTAAATACTTTGCATGCTATTTTTCAAAAGTTTGTATATCAACTTTCTGCAGTATTGGCTTTCACTTGTAGAAAATTCTTATTTTTTTTTCATGCTTCGGACATGCTAACTATGTTTAGTTTGCCGCCTTGAAGATGGAGAATTTGTTTGGCATAGCTGTCAAATGCTAAAAATACGCCCCGTATCTAAGGGCCTGTATCTAAATAATCCTGTATTTAAATTTTGCTCCTAGTTGCAACTGTTATGTTGCAAGTACATAAAATTAAAACAATGAGCAATATCATTATAGCTGTGCAACAGCAATCTGTTACTAATTTCACTGTGTAAGATAGCCCTTTAATTCTGTGGTCCTGTACAGTTTTGCACTTTAGTGTGAATAGGCTGAATTTTGTTTGTTCTTCTTACTTAAATCAGTATTTGTCATCTTTTCATAATATTATTAATGATTCCAGCAATCAATTCTCAATGTCATGTGCCACCTCTGTGACAGTGTATGGCGCTTCAAAACATAAGACAAGTGACATTGGCAATCATCGTGCTGAGGTGGAATTTTTACAAGGTGTGCTTGCAAATGAAGTGCAAGAAGATGCAGAAGATGCCTTGGGACAAAGTACAGACAGTCTGTCTCATTTGAGAAGTCCCTTTGTATTGGAAGTAAGGGAGAAGGGCTATGAAAGATTAAAGGAAGAACTTGCTAAAGCTCAGAGGGTAAGATTATCTTTATTGTCAAAGGTGCTATTTCTATAAATAAGGGGTATCATAAATATTAGTTACAAAGATTTATTGCAGCTGATACTAAGATAAATTGAATGGTTTATTCATGACTTCATTTTTCTTTCTGAATGCTATTGCTGGCACGAGGGAGACTTTTACGGTGGTTGTGCAAATAGGAAGTTTACTTCTTTCTATTTTAATTTTTTTTCATCAAGGACTAGTGGAGCAGACATTTCTCCACGTGAATAATGGGAAGCTGTGGCTGTTGTTGTCAGTGCCTGATCTAAAGTCCATTTCTAGCTGCCTACTGTGAACCTCCTCTTAAGAACATAAGGAGCTGTAGCAGGCAATTGAGCCCTTCGAGCCTGCTCTGCCATTTAATACGATCATGGCTGATCTCCTCTCAGCCTGAACTCCACTTTCCTGCCTGCCCTTCATAACCTTTCAACCCATTACATCTTGTTCTAGGGTGTAGCACAAAGGGAAACATCGACTCTATCTATTTTGTCAATTCCCTTTAACATCTTAATTACCTCAATTAGGTGTCCCCTCAGACCTAACTCCAGGGAGTATCGGTCTAAACTGCTCAATCTCTCTTCGTAAGACAAACACCTCATCTCTGGTATCAATCTAGTGAACCTCCTTGAAACTGCCTCCAATGCAACCACACTGTTTTCTGTTCAGGTGCCATATGGGTTCTGCCAAGGCCACTCAACTCCTCATTGAAGCCTTGGTTCAAACATGGACAAAAGAGCTGAATTCCAGACATGGGGTGAGAGTGACAGCCCTTGACATCAAGGCTGCACTTGACTGAGTGTAGAATCAAGGACCCCTAGCAAAACTGGAATCAATGGGTATCAGGGGCATATTCTGCGCTGTTTGGAGTTATACCTGGCACATAGGAAGATGGCTGTGGTTGTTAGAGGTCAGTCATCTCAGCTCTAGGACATCTCTGCAGAGTTTCTCAGGGTAGTGACTGAGGCCCAACTTCAGCTGCTTCATCAATGATTTTCCCTCCATCATAAGGTCAGAAGTGAGAATGGTGCTAACATTGTTTGCCAATGATCGCACATTCATGACAACTCAGATACTGAAGGACTGTATGTTCAAATCCAGTCTTGGGCTGACCAGAGGCAAAGATCACGCAACATTCAACATTTGTGCCACACAAATGCCAGCCAATGACCAGAGACAATCTAATCACTGCCCCTGATATTCATTGGTGTTACAATCACCAAATCCCCAACTGTCAATATCCTTGGAACTATTATTGGCCAGAAACTCGCTGGACTCGCCACATAAACACAGTGGCCATAAGAGCAGGCCAGAGACTAGGAATACTGCAGTGAGTAACTCGCCTCCTGAGTCCCTAAAGCCGGTCCATCATCGACATGGCACAAGTCAGGAGTGTTGGAATACTCCCCATTTACCCGAGTGAGTGCAGCTCCAACAATACTCAAGCTTGACACCATCTAGAACAAAACATGACATCCTCAAGCTTCTACTCCTTCTACCATTGACACTCTGTAGTAGCAGTGTGTGCTATCTACAAGATGCAGTGCGGAAATTTGCTAAAGGTCTTCAGACAGCACCTTCCAAACTCTCAACATTTCCATCTAGACGGACAACGCCAGCAGGCACATGGGAACGACACCATCTGCAAGTTCTTCTCCAAACTATGTTCCATCCTGACTTGGAAATATATCATCATTCCTTCACTGCTGTGTAAAAATCCTGGAATTCCCTCTCTTCGGGCATTGTGGGTCAACCCACAGGATATGGACTGCAGTGGTTCAAGTAGGCAGCGCACCATCACTTGCTCAAGAGCACCTAGGGACAGGCAATAAATGTTGACCAGCCAGTAATGCCCACATTCCATGAATGTATTTTTTTTAAAAAAAAAAGGAAGAAACACTCATGGGGACAAAGATGGCGGCGGAGGAGTAGGCAGCGAAA
>NC_063349.1:42383354-42452665 GCF_021869965.1 Rhincodon typus
TCACCAATATTTAGAAGGGAGTCGAATTTCTAATGTTACTCGTATGTTTTTGACTCGAGGACCATTTTACCACAACCATCCAGTAATGCGTGGTTATTGAAAGTCTCAGTGTATCAAAGCTGATTAGTGCCAAGGTAAGGTTTGTGCTTGAGCTTTCACAGATGTGAGGAAATCAGAGACACAGGTGAACAAAAAAGTCAACATTTTATTGCTGAAATAAATCAAATTGAAAACCAATTCATAAAGAATGTAACATACAGCAAGCAGGGAACTGACAGCCAGCTTAATACTAAACATGGAGTGAAACAAAAACTTATAGGCCAGTTAGCTTAATGCTTGTTCTTGAAAAAGTGTTAGTGACTGTTATAAAGCATGTAATAGCTGAGTATGAAGGGAGAAATCATGCCCGATAAATTTATTGGAATTGTTTGAGGAGGTAGTGTGGGAAGATAAAGAGGAAAGAGTGGATGAAATGTATTTGGATTTCCAAAAGATGTTCAATATGATTACGCTACATAAAGGCTACCAAATATGATAAGAGCCCATGGTGATTGGAGTAGTATATTAGCATTGACGGAGGCTTGGCTATTAATAGAAAACATAGAGTTGGGATAAAGGGGGCATTTTCAGGATGGCAGTCTGTAATTGGTGAAGCGCCACAGGGATCAGTGTTGGGGCCTCAATTATTTACGAGTAAGTGCCAAAAACTTGGTACTGTAAATGGAATATTATATGGGAAAATATGAGGATACACACTTTGGAAGAAAGAATAAAACAGTGAATATTACTTAAATTGAGAGAATCTGCAGAAAGCTGTGGTGTGAGGGATTTCGTGGTCCAACACAAGCTAGCATCTAAGGTCATTAGGTAATAGGAAAAGCAAATGGCATGTTGGCCTTTATGTGGAAGGGATGGAAGGTAAGCTTAGGGAAGTCTTGCTAAAACAATACAGTGCACTAGTCAAACCACACCTAGAATATTGTGCACAGTTTTAGGCCTGTTATCTCAAGAAAGTAATACTAGCATTGGATGTAGTCCAGAGAATATTCACTAGGTGATTTTGGGTATGGAGAGACTTTCTTATGAGAAGAGGTTGAGTAGATTGGACTTGTACTTATTAGAGTGTGGAAGAGTGGGAGGAGGCCCATTATAAATATAAGATTCTTAAGAGGCATGAGAGAATAGATGCCAAGACGTTTCTCCCCTTGTGGGAGAATCTAGCACCAGAGGGCAAAATCTCCAAGATGGGGAGGAATTTCTTCTCTCAAAAAATCTGTGAAATTCCCTACCAAAGAGAGCTGCAGAGGCTAGGTTATTAAGAATACTCAAGGCTGAGATAGATTTTTAATCGGTAAGGGAATCAAGAATTATGGGAAAAAGAAGGAAAGTGGACATGAGGATTATTCAATCATTGAATGGCAGAGCAGACTTATAGGTCTAATAGGAACAGAAAAGTCTCAACTCAGCTCAGTTTCCCTGTCTGTCTTGAAGGAATACTGTCCTGTCTTTCTCTTTGACTGTTATCCGAGTCAATCTCAAGATCCTCATTGTCATCTTCCTTCTCCAAAGTTTTCTCTCACTCCTACATCTCCTCTTCTGGCAATGGATGGCCCCTTTGGCAACTGAGATCAATGGCCATGCACCTTCTCCATACTGAGACTTGATTGACCATGTCCTGCCATGATACCCCACTTCATGACCATCCAGAACCCTCTCCCATCCTAACAGATCCTACCCTACTGTATTTACTTGCCCCCTATGACTATAACCATTCCCTGAGTTAGCAAATACAACCAGGCTATTTCCCAGATGACAAAGTTGCTGGAAAATCTCAGCAGGTCTGGCAGCATCTGTGAAGGAAAAAAACAGAGTTAACATTTCAGGTCCTTCTGAGGAAGGGTCACCACACCCGAAATGTTAACTCTGTTTTTTCCTTCACAGATGCTGCCAGACCTGCTGAGATTTTCTAGCAACTTTGTTTTTGTTCCACCGTTCTTTCAGTTTTTATTTCCCACATGAGTTACCGCCATGGGCAGATCCTAAAAACCCCACAGATGACAGACAACTCACTTGACTGACTGTGACTCCCCTCCCCCGACAGACTTTGTATGACTTTCCTGGTTGACCATGGCCCACCCCAGACAGACACTGCAGGACATCCCTGGAAAACCGTGGCCCACCTGCAAGGTGAACCCAACTAAGCGGCCAGCAAGGCCTGAATTTATTTTGCTTGATTTCAAAAACAAAACATGGCTCAATCCTAGACTGAAAGGTTGCCAATCCCCTAGACTAAAAATAGTCCAGCCCTAGAATGATTGTGGCACTAACCTCTCCCTGACTGGTGTCCATCATTGACCCACAAAGCATGCCTTCTCTTTCCTGTTCACATATCATCATGGTTTTCATCTGTATTTGCCAAATATGCTTCATGCACATATACGACATCTGAAATTAATGAAGCACCATGCCCTTCAGCAATATACTTTCCTCCCAACCCCTTTCAAATCCCTTAAGTTTCACTGTTTCTTATGGTCACATGCTACTGCCTTGGCTTCTGCATTAAATTGCCTCTGCCTCAAGGGAGCACCCACTCAATTTTAAAAGGAGGCTTTTGACGAAGACATCCATTCCCCTCAATTTCCCACCCAAGGTCTGAGCAGGGATTTCCATGTTCCCTTTCTGCTGTTGAACATTTTTCAACCTGAAAATTAAGGCTAGGTAGGAAATGGTACTCAAGTTGCTATTAATTGGCCACTTAAAGGCCTCGTTTGGGGAAAGGATTGGTCAGCCATCTGAGACCTTGCCTTGTCCCACTGTAAAACTTCTGAGAAGTCAGGACAGAAGGGAGGCCACTGCGTAGGTTACTCAGGAGGTTTACTGGTCTGTAAATCTGCGAGAGAGAAAAGATAAAATGTCCCCCTTAGATTCCAAGCCCTGAACCATGAGCTTGAAGGGATTAATTTGAAAACTTGTCCAGGGAAGAATTCCTCTGTGCATTATATGTAACAATACTGATAAACTTTTATAAATGGATTTCCAACATTGTTCCAAAGAAAATATTCTCCAATATTTAATAACCATATGGCCACTAGATGGAGCCACTCCACACCATCAAGGCAGTGTGTTGGGAGGAACAAGGTGAAGTAAAATACGTGTTGGTAGATACAGAAAAATTGAAGCCTGGTAATGAAAGACACAGCATTTAAAACTTAGAAAATTGGGAAATGTG
Organism: Rhincodon typus; assembly: GCF_021869965.1. Classification (NCBI taxonomy): domain Eukaryota; kingdom Metazoa; phylum Chordata; class Chondrichthyes; order Orectolobiformes; family Rhincodontidae; genus Rhincodon; species Rhincodon typus. The sequence continues at coordinate 42,386,584 of NC_063349.1, forward strand.
AAGAGTGAAATTGAATTTTTTTATAAGAAGTGTGTAAAATTTTGGGCATGGGGGAAATAATGCAATCTAGTTTATTTCTAAGGTTTATTGATTATATTAGCATATAAATAAAGTAGCAATATAAACATCAGCAGATGATTTTCACGCATCACCACTACAATAGATCCCAAAAGAAGCATATTAAGTCACTTGAAGCAGAATAGTGCTAAATCACTGTGGCGATCAGTTATATCTAATCTTTCATCTTTCTTGCAATCTTCAGAAACTTACTCACTTTAGCAAATACAGCAATTAAATTTAGACTGGAAAGTGTGGAATGAAATTCAAGAGTGAAATTGAATTTGTTAATAATCAGTACATTAAAATTTCATGCATGGGGGAAAGAGTGCAACCTAATTTATTTCTAACAAGTATTGATTACACCTACAAATAATTAAAGTAGCAATATTAACAAGGTACAACCTTCATGGTAATTCAGCCAGTCTGGGAAATTTTGCAAATGCAGTAATTAGATTTAGACTTTGAAATAACAAATTCAGAATGAGAATTGAACAAGGTCTTGGGTCTCAGGTTTCACTCTCACAACTCAAGGCCTATTACCTGCAAGTACCTTTACCTTCCAGTCTGTAGATCAGGCCGTAGAAACATGAAATTGAGGGGTGGCATTGTTAGTGAGGAGAGTTCTGAGGGAATCTTAATGCTTACCTCCACAAAAGCCCAAGAAATTCAAGACTATTCTTAAGATTACCATCTGTGAGAGTCAAGAAAATCCACTCCAGCATCTCCTCAAAATATATGCAAATAAACTATAGATCAGTATACGAAATTAGTGCGATGATTCTATCTCCTGGTTGAGTTAAGGTCTAAGAACATGTCAGTGTACAAAAGGCTCAACTCATTTTAATTAAATTCCTTCATGCGTTATTCTAAAGGATTTGCTCCCTGTTTATTTTAGATGGGTTAAAGTCTCTCCTGTGATAGTGGAATAAGGGATGTCATTGGAATGTAAAGGTAAGTTAGTAAGGTTGGACTTTAGATGCTGTTTAAAACATGGTGTATAATATTATTTATCAAGATTTATACTATTAAAACACATATTTGCTACTGCTTGATGTTTCTCTCTACTTATATCAGATCTGTTGCATTACAGTTTCAATATAGCAATAAGTTATTTACTCTTGTACTTTTTATTTACCTTTTTAAAATAAATGAATAAAAATCATTTCTGACATTTACTGTTAGTGACAGGGCTTTGGGTCAATTATTAAGCATTTTTTCCTTAAACTGTTCCCCTCACTTATGAAACAATAGAATAAAAGGTAATCTAAATATAGAAGACTGTTTAGAAAGATCTTAACAGAAACAGCAAAACTAAGTTTTGACCTGTTTCTCAACACTTTCCATTACACTTACTAAAGTCCAGAGATTTTATAATCCTATCTCAACTCTTTAATCTTTTATTCATGATCTGCAATTCTGAGGTATTGAAACTTTCTCAGTCTAACAACTTGAATATTTCAGTACAAGCTCTCCTGGCTTAGAAGTTCCAGACTAGAACAGACTAGAACTAGCACAGTCACCTTTGCTGACATCTACTGAGGTGACTGGTTCCCCTGATCTGAATTGTGAATACTTGATACCCATACCAGGAAAAAAATTATTCAAATGTCTGAACTGAATTCTGGATTCTTCAGATCTGAAATCAAAACAAAGCTCTACCTGTCATAAACCCAACAGTATCAACATTTTTTTCACTTAAATCCATAGACAGCTGCAATCATAAGACTTCTTAGAACAGATGCACTTAGGTGACTGTCCAATTGACTTTTGACCTGTTCAAAAATCCTTCACAGAACTGACAAAATTCCTCTACCTCTGTTTTAACATTTATCTTCCAAAAACAATAATACATATATTATCTACCTTTATCACAACGTAAATGCTGATGTCAGCTCAGTCTTAAAAAAGACATAATTACAAATAGATTTATTAATAAAAGGCTAAGAAGAAACCAACCTTCAATAGGTTGGTTTCTTCTGCCCATATTCACCCTGCAGGCTCAACAGCAGTTAGCTCTCTCAATGGTGCTGTGGAGATGCCAGCATTTAGAGCCAGCCTGTCATTTTCAGTTGGTTGGTGCCAAAACCCTTTCCACACCTTCATTTGCACTCAGTGCTGGTCAAATCCTGGTATTACTTCTATTTCTTTTTCCTGTCCTGCATTTCCAGTATGTTCTGTTTTTAGTTCAGGTTTCCAATGGATTGGGACCAATGGGTGTTACTCCTGGGGATGAAACTTAGTTTTTCAGCTAAGTGCAAGTTGCATCGAGTTTGGTAGATGGATTCTTGCCTCGAACTTGAGTTATCTCACTGTATCTTACTGTATCTTACTGGATGTGATACATTAATCGTCATAGCCCATGTCGGTCAGATCCCTATAATATTCTACTCCAAGTCTTTTTTCCCAATCTCTCGTGGGACATAGACATCACTGGCTGGACAACATTCATTGCCATCCATGGTTTGATTTGATTTGATTTATTATTGTCTCATGTACTGAGATACAGTGAAAAGTATTGCATTGTGCGCTAACCGGACAAATCATACCTTACATAGTACATCAGGGTAATAGAATAGAATGCGGAATATAGTTTGCAGCTGTAGAGAAGGTGCAGAGAAAGATCAACTCTAACATAACAGAGGTCTGTTCATAAGTCTGATCACAGTGGGAAAGAAACCTCTGAAATCTGTCGGTGCATGTTTTCAAACTTTTGTATCTTCTGTCCAGTGGAAGAGAGTGGAAGAGAGTATAACTGTGGTGGACGGAGTCTTTGATTATGTTGGCTGCTTTCCTGAGACAGCAGGAATATAGATGGAGTCAATGGAAGAAAGTTTGGTTTACATGATGGACTGGCTGCATCCACAACTCTCTGTAGTTTCTTATGGTCTCGGGCAGAGCTATTGTCATATGAAGCTGCGATGCATCCATAAAAATTGGTAGAAGTTATTGTGGACATGCTGAATTTTCTTAGCCTTCTGAGAAATTAGCATCGATGTGGATGGACCAGGATAGATTGTTGGTGATATTTACTCCTAGGAACTTGAAGCTCTCAACCACCTCCACTTCCCAAAGTCGATGACTAGCTCCTTCATTTTGTTGACATTGAAGGAGAGATTGTTGTCTTTACATCATGTCACTAAGTTCTGTATCTCCTCCCTGTACTCTGTCTTGTCGTTGTATGAGATCCAACCCATTACAGTGGTGTCATTAGGAAATTTGCAAATGGAGTTAGAGCTGAATTTGGCCACACAGTCACACATTTATAAGGAGTATAGTAAGAGGCTGAGTACACAGTTTTGTGGGGCACCGGTGTTGAGGATTATTGTGGAGGAGTTGTCGCCTATTCTTACCGATTGCAGTCTGCAGGTCAGGAAGTCAAGGATCCAGTTGCAGAGGAGAATCAGAGTTGCCCTTGAGAAGGCGGTGGTGAGCTGCCTTCATGAACCGCTGCAGTCCATGTACATTACGTAGATCCACAATACCATTAGCAAGGGTGTTCCAGGATTTTAACCAAGCTGCAGTGAAGGATCAGCGATATATTTCCAAGTCAGTAGAGTGAGTGGCTTGGAGGGAGAGCTTGCAGATGATGGTGTTCCCATGTATCTGCTTCCCTTATCTTTCTAAAAAAATGTAGTTGTGGGTTTGGAAGACGCTGTCTAAGGATCTTTAGTGAGGTTCTGCCATGCATCTTACAGATAATGTACACTGCTACTAGTGACATTCAGTGGTGGAGGGAGTGGATGCTTGAGGATGTGGTGCCAAACAAGCAGGCTGCTTCATCCTGGATGGTGCCAAGCTTCTTGAGTGTTGTTGGAGCTGCACATATCTGTGCAAGTGGGGGAGTATTCCATCACACTCCTGACTTGTGCCTCGTAGGTGGTGGACAGGATTTGGAGAGTCAGAAAGTATTCTTTCTAACAGTATTCCTAGCCTCTGACCTTCTCTTGTAGCCACTGCATATGGTGAGTCTAGGTAATTGGTAACCCCAGAAAGTTGATCTGTGGGGCATTTAGAGATGATAATGCCATTGAATCCCAAGAGGCAATGGTTGATTCTCTCATTGGAGATGGTCATTGCCTGGCATTTATGTGGTGTGAATGTTACTTGCTACTTGCTATATTGTCCAGATTCCTTTTCAATTGAGCATGGACTGCTTTAGCATCTGATGAGTTTCAAATGATGCTGAACATTGAGAAATGAACATCATATTCTGACCTTATGATGGAGGGAAGGTCATTGATGAAGCAGCTGAAGATGGTGGGGTCTAGGACACTACCCTGAGGAACTCCTGCAGAGATGTCCTGGAGTTGTGATGACTGGCGTCCAACAACCACAAATATCTTCCCATGTGCCCTGTGTGACTCCAACCAGCGGAGAGTTTGTCCCCTGATTCCCATTGAATTCAGTTTTGCTAGAGCTCCTTAATGTGATACTCGGTCACATGTGGCTTTGATGTCAAGGGCTGTCACTCTTACATAACTTTTGGATTCAGCTCTTCTGTACAAGTTTAAACAAAGGCTGTAATGATGTCAGGAGGTGTGTGGCCCTGGTGGAACCCAAACTGAGCATCAGTGAGCAGGTTATTGTTAAACAAGTGCTGCTTAATAAGACTGTTGATGATATCTTCCATAACTTTACTGATTTGGAGGTACCGGTGTTGGACTGGAGTGGACAAGGTCAGAAATCACATGACACCAAGTTTTGTCCAACAGATTGTGTGTTCAAATAAACCTGTTGGACTATAACCTGGTGTTGTGTGATTTCTGAACTTTCCTGATGATTGAGAGTGAAGGCCTGGTTGAATTTGTCCTGCATTTTGTGTACAGGACACATCTGCACAATATTCCACCTTGTCAGGTAGATGCACGTGTTGTAACTGTACTGGAAGAGCTTGACTAGGGGAGTGGCAAGTTCTGGAGTACCAGTCTTCAGTATTATTGCTGGAATGTTGTCAGGGCCTGTAACCTTTATAGTACATAATGCCTCCAACTATTTCTCAATATCACGTGGAGTAAATCAAATTGGCTGAACAATGGCACCTATGATTTTGGGATCAATGAGGGAGGTCAAGATGGATCATCCACTCGGCACTTCTGGAAAAAGATTATTGGGAGTTTCTTTAGCCTTGTCTTTTGCACTGATGTACATCTTCCACCTATGAAGTTTGGTTACTTCTCCTCCAGTGAGCTGTTTAATTATCCACCATCATTTATGATTGAATGCAGCAGGACTGCAGAACTTAGGGTCAGCTTAGTGGTTAGCACTGTTGCCTCAGGCGCAAGGGACCCAGGTTCGATTCCAACTGTGGGCGACTGTCTGTGGATTTTGCATTTTCTTCCCCTGTCTGTGTGGGTTTCTTCCAGGTGCTGTGGTTTCCTCCCACAGTCCAAAGATGTGCAAGTTAGATGGATTGGCCATACTAAATTATCCATAGTGTTCAGGGATTTGTAGGTTAGGTGTGTTAGCCAGAGGAAATACAGGGATAGGGCAGAGGGATAGGTCTGGGCGGGATGTTTTCTGGAGGATTGACATGGACTTGTTGGTCCGAATGGCCTGTTTCCATGCTGAAGGGGTTCTATAATCCAATCTAATAAACTTGGATCTGATCCATTGGTTGTGGGATTGCTTAGCTCTGTCTGTCACTTGCTGCTTATGCTCCTTGGCATGCAAGTAGACCCGTTCGGTGGCTACACCAGGTTGACACTTCATCTTCAGGTGTGCTTGGTGCTGCTCCTGGCATGCCCTCCTGCACACTCCATTGAGCCAGTGTTGATCCCCTGGCTAGATGGTAATGGTTGAGTGGGGATATGAGGTTGCAGATTACGTTGGAGTATAATTCTGCTTCTGTTAATGGCCCACAGCATGTCATGGATGCCCACCCTTGAAGTAGCTATGATGTGGAGGTGCCAGTGTTGGACTGGTGTGGACAAGATCAGAAGTCACATGACACCAGTTTTATTTGAAATCACAAGCTTTCACAGCACTGCTCTTCCGTCTGGTGGAGTGAAGAGAAGCACACAGACACATCATTTATAGGCAGAGAGACCAAAAGATCGTACAAATGGTATGAGTGGAGTATTGACAGACTGAATAATAAGCCTCTGCAGGTGATCAAAACTGTCAGATGGTGTGAGTAAAGTGTCAACAGCTGAACGGCAAGCAAAGGGATGACCTATAATTTAATTTTTTGTAATTATGTCTCTGCCTCATTATAGGTCATCCCATCTGAAGAAGGGTCAGCTTTCCTGTTCCTCTGATGCTGCCTGGCCCGCTATGTTCCTCCAGCTGCACACTTTGTTATCTCTTATTTAAGTAGATGAGCATTTGTTTCAATATCGCTTTGAAACCATTGGCAGTGAGAGCAGTGGAGGCAGTGCCAATTCAAAATCTTTAGGACTGAATTAGATAGATTCTTGACTGCAGACAAGGATGTCAATGGATATAGAGGTGAACAGGAAGCTGGAGGCCACAATCTGATCAAGTGGCAAAGCAGACTTGAGGGCTAAATAGCTGACTCCCATCGCTAATACATATGTTTGTATGAATGACATCACGAACCATCTAATTATATTGATATTGAGACAATATGTCTTTGAAGGACTGTTTAAGTTCCACCCCTTCTGTCATCTTTCTTTGGCTTCAAGGTTCTTGCAGCATTCTGTGTGGTTCCTGGCTTGCCCTTCATTACAGGTAGGCTATTACTCCCCATTTCCTAGCCCTTCCTGGTCCCTGCCCACCAAGTCACATGGGTTCAATCCCCAATTCCTTCCCGGCCTGTGTTAGCCCTGACATTGGCTCCACCATTACAACGCTATCCCAAGCAGAAAAGACAAATCATCACTTTTGTAAATATCAAAGGGCCTCTCATGTCAGAAGGCACTTTGTTTTTAGTTTTCGTGCTTTATCTCAAAGGAGGAATCAAAAGGTTGTTTGTATGTATGATGTAAATTTGTAGATTATTATTATTGTTTCAGAACTAGATTCTAAAGTAGAAGTAAAAAAGAAATAAAACAGAGAAAGAGAAATTCAGCAGGTTTGACAGAATCCATTGAAAATGAAATGCTTGCAACCCCCTCATTTGAGTAGGGATTAAAGAGTTAAGATAGGAGAAATACTGTGGTTAAGAGTCTGTGAAAAATGTTGTTGCAAAAAAAGTTGACATTTTCTTTTCTGCTGTTTAAGATATGATCTTTCCAAATTGTCCTTAATGCAAATATAGCATTTTGTTTGCTTTTCTGTGATAAAATTATGTTCTTTTTTAAAAGTACCAGCAGCCTCATGTGAATATGTTCATTAACTGACCACCATGGTAGTAACCAAGTTACAGAAATAAAATATTTGGTCTATCAAGCCAGTTTTCACTTTGAAATCTATTAAAAACAGCTGGGATCATAACACACACAATAATATTTTGATAGCAATATATCATAATTAATTGGCACATTTATTGCTACGCCACCCCAGCCCATAAATCATTCCTCTGTGGCAATTGGAGCCTCTTGTTGGGCGGTGGTCATCTATCTCCTTTGGTATGCTTAGAGTTGACCCAGCTACTGCTCCACCATGTCCATTGCTGTGTTGGCTCCCTGCTCCTAAGTGCTTTCTCCACATACAGCTTTTCAAGTTATGATTTTATTCTGCTTTACCTTATTTTCTGCTTTCGGAGCAGTATCCTCTACTGTAGATATTGGTCATTCACCTGACATCTCAATTAACAAAAAATAGCTAGTGATTGAAGTTAAATTAGCTCTCTTCAAGATTATTTTACTTGTTAATGGGATATGAGCATTGCTGCCAAAGCTATCCTTAACTATCCTTAGAAGCTGGTGATGACCCACCTCCTTGAGCCACTTCAGTCCATCTGGTGTAGGTATATCACAGTACTGTTATTAGTGGAGCTTCGGGAACTTGACCCAGCAACAATGAAGGATTGGTGACATAGTTCAGATTGGTATGTGTCATCAGGGGAAACTTGCAAGCAATGGTTTTCTCATGCAACAGCTCTCCTCCTTTCAGTGGTAGGAGTAATTAGTTTAGAATTTGTTGCCAAGGAAGCCTTGGCAGTTTCCATCTTGTAGCTGGTACACAATGCAGTCGCTCTGCAATGGTGTTGGGAGGATTGAATATTTTAGGTGGGGAATGGGGTGCAATCAATTAGGAGGTTTTGTCCTGGATAGTGTTGGGCTTCTTAAATACATTCACCAAGGCACCTGGAGACTATTGTTTACACTCCTAACTTGTGCCTGGTAAATGGTGGACAAAATTTAGGGCAGCAGAAGATGAGTTACCAGCCACAGAATTTTAAGCTTCTAGCCTCTCTTGTATCCACAGTATTTACATGTGATTCAGTTAAATTTCTGGTCAATGTTAAGCTTCAGGATGTTTGAGGAAGGAGATTTAGCAATGGTAATGCCATTAAATGTCATGGGAGATGGTTGGCTTCTCTTCTGTTGGAAATGGTCACTTCCTGGCACTTTTGTGGTGAAAATGTTACTTGCTACTTACCAGTCCAAGCCTGAATGTTGCCCAGTCTTGTTGCAAGCAGGTACAGACAGCTTCATTATCCGAGGAGCTGCCAAATTGCACCGAACATTTCAATCATTGGTGAATATCCCCATTTCTGACCTTTTAATGGGGCTAGGGTTGTCAGGAAAGTAATTGATGAACAGGTGAAAATGGTTGGGTCTTGTGGTGCAGTGATAATGTTCCTACTTCTGGGCCAGGAGACCTTGGTTCAAATCTTACCTGTTCCAGAGGTGTGTCACAAACAGAGGTGTGTAATAACATCTCTGAATAGATAGATTAGAAAATAGATTAAATAAGTTTTTAAGATCCTCCTAGGAGAAAAAGGGCCCTTGTGGAGCAATGATAGTGTACCTTCCTCTGAGCCAGGAGACCTGGGTTCAAGTCTACCTGCTCCAGAGGTGTGTCACAAACATCTGAACAGATGGATGGAAATATCTATCCTAGGGAAAGGAGGGTTCTTGTGGTACAGTGGTAGTGTCTCTACCTCTGTTCAAGTGCCATCTATTCCAGAGGTGTATAATATTAACTCTGGACAGGTAGATTAGAAATAACTATCCTAGGAAAAGGAAGGGTCTTGTGATGCAGTGGTAGTGTCCTACCTCTGGTCCTGAAAGCCCACCAGCTCCAGAGGTGTGTAATCAACAACTCCTGAAATAGTGTCTTGCCAGTGATGGCCTCCAACAATCATGACCATCTGATCTATTTTACATGTTGAGAGTTATGACTCCAGCAATGGAGAATGTTCTATCGTAAAAACTATAACTCTCAACCCATCTCTTGAATTCAGCTTATTTGTCTGTGTTTCGAGTAAGGCTGTAATGTAATCTGGGGTCAGATGGTACTAGCTGAACCCAAACTAAAGGTTTTGGGCAAGTTAGTGCTAGGTAAGAGCTGCTGATAGCACTGTCAATTGCACCTTCCATCACTCTCTAATAATTGAACGATTAAGTAAGAATAATGGAATAATGAGGCCATAAGTGGCTGTGTTGAATTTGGCTTGCCTTTATGTGATCACGACATAACTGGGCAATTTTCTACATTGTTGAATAGATTCCAGTTTGTAACTGTACCTAACAACGTGGCTAGGTCCGGAGCACAAACCTTCAGTAGCAAAGCCAGGATGTTATCAATCTTTGAGGTCTTTGTTGTATCCAGTTCATCATGAAATTGTTTGGACTGGCATCTGTGATGTTGTGGATCTCAGGAGGAGGCTATCCATTTGCCATTTCTGCTGGAAGATGGTTGCAAATGCTTCCACCTTTTTGTTTGCATTTCTGCTGTGGAATATAGTCTCTGTAGGCCTGAGGGCTTATATTGATTATACATTGATTATTTTTATTTCGGTAAAACAGCGTACAAACATTTCAGCTGAAAAATGCTATGAAATATTGCATGAACCATTAAAGACAATTTTACTGATAATAAATAGGAACAGTTCACTTCTGATATTTCAATCTTCTGCACTCTCTTGACTGTCCATTGCATGTCGAGATTTAGCAAATCCCACTTTATTATTTCCCCGGTCAAAAATGGTGTAGAATTTTGCAAGAAAAACATCTCCCAGAATCCAAAGAGGTCCTTTAGGAGAGTATATATTTATTGCCTGGAATCCGTATAGGCACACTTCCTGTTCATCGTGAAACTTGAGCAATAGAAGATCAAAAAAAAAATAAATGTCCCAAGAAACTGCACACTTTTTATTTATAGTAACGCTTTATAGTAATATTCTGTAATCAAAGTAAATAATCCAGTTAAAAGGGATACCTTTTTAATATAGTCCTCCGCTTCCAACGTATATTCCACATCTTTAATAGTGAAAGTCATGCTCGGCAGTTGGGAAATTCTTTTGCATTCTACCATAAGCTAACAATTAAGAAACAAATCATGTATGAAAACATTCATTTGAAACATTTTTAAATTACTTTACTTAGGAATGGGCTTCTCTCTTTCTATATTGTTTTCTTAAGTGCTAAAGCGGATGCAAATACAATCCTGTCTAAAATTATTGAAACATTGTGAAACAGATCAGGCTGCTAGCCTTGCTTGTAGTCACCCCAAGTTAGTCCAAAGAACATAACTTTGGTAATATCCGAGTTGTTGGAGGAATTATTAAAGATAGACAGTACAACCATCTTGACAGAGAAGGGTTATTGGGGACGGTCATTTTGGCTACTGGAAAGAAAGGTCATATTTCATCAACATAGCTGGATTTTATATCCAAATTACAAAGTTGGTACACATTGTGAGTCAGATCAACATTATGTATTTTGATTTTCAAAAGCCTTTTGACAAAGTTTCACCAGATAGGTTACTAAATGAGACTCAGTCCTGTGGAATTGATTGGCAGATTATTTTGCTGGATATGGAACTAGGTGTACTCTTGTGAATACAAAGTAGCTCTGACTGGACATGGACTGGCCATTAGTAAAGTCTGGGATGAATTATTCTCAATAATCTGGATGAAGATGTTTAGAGGGAACTGGATGTGTGCACTACACAAATGTATGTTTGTAGGACTTTAGATGAAAGTAATTTTGGCAATCAAATTTAGATATAATAGCCACATATGATACATCAATGTAGGAATAACTCCAGGGATGTCTAAGGTTGCTTGTGCTCAAATTTTCTGATGAGAGAAGAACCTAGGGTTATAATCCGTACGACATTGAAGATCTACAATCAGTGTTGCAAGTTTGTTACAAAAATAAACAAGAATTATTGCGAGAACATTCCTTGGCAAGGACAAGGGTGTTTAAGGTAAGTGGGAATTTTACTTTAGAGAAGCATAAACTTCATGAAGACCTGATTAAGATCTTTAAAACAATAAAAAGAATAAGTACAATCCAGGTGCAGGATAGATCAAGATAATAGAAATATGGTTTGTAAATGCAAATAAGTTAGATGTGAGAAAGCATTTCTTTACTATAGAACTCTGAAATAAGTTATTGACATAAACATTAATGGGCAATTTGCTGCTAGCACTGGGCAGGTTCCTGTGAGTGGTAAGCTTATCTACCTGTAATAATGAAGGTGGATCACTGGAGTTTACGATACTCGGCCAGAATAGCCTTCTATAGCTTATTTGATCACCTTAAGGAGGTGTGTAAAAGAAGTATTTTCCAGACATTTATCTAAATTGTCCCATGATTTCTTTATCTCTCACTTTCTCTCCATGGATGCTGCCTGACCCACTGTGATCTCCAGCATTTTTTGTTTACAGTACAGATTCCAGCATCTGCAGTAACTTGCTCCTAATTCTCTTTGTTAATATTTGTCATCCCATGAGTAGCATGTTATGTCTTCTTAAGTATTTTATACAGAAGTGCAGTATGAATTGGTTTGATAACAATTGAATCTGACTAAATCACTGAAAAATGATAAACAGTTAATTTGATTACGATAAAAAGATCATTCAATTGTGGAGGTACCACAGTGATTCCATTGAGTACCCCATGAACCATAGTCCCAGAAGCAAGAAATAATTTTGTAACTACTGTCACCACCTAATTTTAAATCACCAAAATGTTTTAACGGCAAATGTCAACAAATTGCAGATAAATATTTATGTTGTATTTCAAAAATATAGTAGCTGTCTATCTGTGGAATATCAGGACCCAGATTTTCTGATACGCAGGCGGTTTGTTCTGCAGTGCAGGCTAAAGTTATCCTTTACACCCTCTGACCCCAACACCATTGTCCCCCACCAGAGCCCAACAGACTTCCTCAACCCCAGGGTCTGACAACCTTCCCCGCCACCAGACCCAACAGCCCCTCCTCCTTACCAGACCTGCACACCCCTTCTCCCCTCCACAAAACGTGATACATCCGCCCATCCTGACATACATCATTTACCTGGTACCCTTCCTTCCTTGTGCCAAGGCACCCTATCCACTTGGCACCCTACCTACCTGGCAGTTGCCACTCTACCCACATGACTCTTACCCACCTGGCTCACTAACCTTGTACTTACATTATATACTTGATCTTTCACATGAGTTTTCAAAGTGGCTGCCTGCACTGCTGGATATTTAATCACAGAGCATGGCAATTAGTGCCATGAAAAAGGAAGTGTGGTTTGAGTGACCTGTTAGATTTAAAGTACATTTACTATTTCTGCAGGAACTGTAACCAGAATCTTCTTCCTGAAATGTGGAGCCCTTTCTTAATAAAATAAATTAGCAGAGGAATGGCAATCTGAATGTGATTGCTACTGCTTAGAAAATGTAGACCATTATGTTTCAAACATCGCTTAAGTTATGTGTTCATTTGCCTGAACAATTAAAATTCAGCATGTAACACTACACATTTCTATGTCTTATAAAATGGAACAGATATGATCAATTCAATAAGTGTCAAATTAAAATTCATACCTCTCCCCGGCCAAGCTGAAATTCCTGATAATTAGGAAACATACTTCTTATTGAGCTATAAGGACCGGCTATCAAAGAAGTTCCAGTGTCAACTATTGCAGAACAGTGATTCTGACAGATGATAGTGTCATGATATCTTATTCTGGATAGAAAGCATTGAAAAATGTAAGTAATCCCTGAACCATAGACACATTATATGTAGAGCTAATATTGTTCAACATAGCTAGTAATGCAGATACAGATTTTGATTTCAGATAACAAATTGATACTTTGAATCATAAACCTGAATCTTAACTCCCAATAATGGGCAAGTTGGCATCATCTCAGCTTAAAATTCACAAAATCAGAACTAGAAACCCAGGCCAAAATAATCACTTCTGGTTTTAATGAGGGGAGAACAAGGTGCGTGCGACCAATTGTTCAAACGTTATAATGAGGCTTTCTGCCTTCATTTTAACAGTCTGTCTATTTTTCAAATTGTGTCAACCATGTTTCCCAAGCCTCAGGGAAACTCAGCAGGTGAAATGAGGTAAATGCCTTTACAGCATATCTTGTGTGCTCAGGTGGAGTAGGATTGTTACCACAAGGCCCAACAAGTCACCAGTAAACCTGTACCCTACGATCGATCTCTTCTTCCCCCATCCAAATCATCTGACCCCCTTCTCGATCACTATTGGACCATCACCTGCTCCTTGCACCTTACTGCTGCACATGTCTCCACCACCTCAAACAGGGCAACCATAACCACATCCCCAAGCCCCACAAAAATTGTGATTCAGAGCTCCCAAACTGTAAGACATTCATTAAACCATTCTTCTGTATTTCCCAAACTTGAAAGCATTCCCATGTATGGAATATGCATTTTGTCAAAATCTAGGCCATTGTGTTCAACCAACATAAAGCTATGTGCAGAGCCTATACCCAGAGGAAAAGATTTACTTATGTTGAGGAAATAGTACTGATCAAAATTATTGCATTTGCTGGGGTAAAATGTAAAGAGATGAAAGAATAAATGAGACATTTGACTTCAATGATTTGGCTACATCACCAGATATGTCCACATTTGTATCATTCGTTCTTCATTCAGGGGTTTGCGATTACATTCATTCTTAGTAAAATCTTACTGATGTAAATGTAACTCACTGCTGTAGTGGGCATACCCAAGCTTTTGTATAAAAGAAATTTTTAACTCATATTTTACCTCGTATTCTCTCACTTCAAGTATTCTGAAGTGCTGGTTATCAAAAATAAACCTCCACCACTGGTAATTATAATTTTTAAAAAGTAATTCGCAGGTTGCTGGAATCACTGCATGGCAAGGCTATTTTCAATGCTAATTTCGAATTTCAAAGGTGGTGATGTAGACTTATTAGAACGTTTCAGTCAACAGTTAAGAGTTACTCATCTTGTTGCAGCTATGGAGTCATTCTTAAGCCACATTAGGTAAAGATAGAAGATTTCCCTCCTTAAAAACATGAGTGAACCAGATGAGCTTTAACGATAATCTAGTAGTTGCATGGTCACCATTTCTGATGCTATTCTCCAGCTGCTATTTGATTTTATGTCTCTGGATCATCAGTCCTGACCCCTGCGTTACTGGTGCAGTAACATAAGCATTATAATTCAATATCTCTCTGCTGAGTAATATCAGAGCAGCCACTTCATTTGTCGTTGAAAAAGATGTACTGACAGATGGCATGAATGGTCTAATTAGGGTTCACTGCTGGTTCCTGATTACAATTATATAAATAATCTTAAATTTGCATAATTTAGCGATTTATAAAGGTTAAACAGCCTTTCTTAACAATAGTATTTCTGATAGGTTTCATATGATGATAATCCCAGACATAGTCACTGTAGCCATAAAGGACTGATTCAGGCTTCATGTTGAAATGTCTCATTAGAGAGAGAGAGACAGATTATTGATGTTAAATTGAATCTGTGGGTCACCATGGTTCAGGGAAAGGGGTAAGGTTGAGAAGGTGGAATCTTCATGGTGACCTCAACCAAGTGTAGGAATTGAACCCACACACTTTGTGGCACTTTGCATTATGAACCAGCCATCCAGCCAACTGAGCTAATTGACCCCTCTAAGTGTTTCATACGACATCAATATGTATCAACAAAGCAATAATTGCACACTGCCCACTGTAGTACATTGCAGGGAGTTTACAACCCACTTACGTTTGCACGTCAATTTGCCAGTAAGCCTGTTGTGAGACACGGACCCAATTAATTTGGCCTGTGTAGCGTGAGTGATCAATGCCTCCGAGGATCAATTCACCACCATTTTCACTGTCCATTTCTCTAGAAAAACAAAAACATGCTTAGTGCTAAGTTTAAAAAAGGCTTCATGTTGAAAACAAAAACTACAGAATTCCTCACATTAAAATGGCACATTTGTTTCAGAAGCTCATGCTCATATTATTTTGAATGGACACGTGGTCCCTTTTAAATATCTGCCTCTGTGCACAATTATTTAGTTTAAATTAAGATTAAGAGTGTGATTGGCATTCATATGCACCATTTGTAATATTACCACGATTGGCAAGAAAGATAGAATTGATTTGTAGAAACGCAGCATG
The DNA here is from genome assembly GCF_021869965.1 of Rhincodon typus. Classification (NCBI taxonomy): domain Eukaryota; kingdom Metazoa; phylum Chordata; class Chondrichthyes; order Orectolobiformes; family Rhincodontidae; genus Rhincodon; species Rhincodon typus. The sequence goes on from NC_063349.1 coordinate 42,402,125, forward strand.
CTTCTGTGGAAATTTCAGGTTTTAGTTTGAAGAAGAGGTGGCCTAAGATTAAGGGAAAAATTGCAGTTGCCAAAAAATGGTGTTGAAGGTATTATATCCCGATACAAGTTTCCCAAGAGAAAAATTTCATTATTCAATTGAACAGAATTTGTTCCCTGGCAGAGATGCCTAATATCATGGGGTCTTTAAGAACAGATCAATATCATTCTTATCACATTACACTGATTTCTCTTTTGGATGTCTTTCTGCATGTTCAGGATCATAATGCAGAAGTGCATTCGGTAGTGCCTGTTGTCAAACGTTTTCATTATGAGATAATGTTTGGGCTTGCTGTGGGGCACATATGGACACATATTCCATTTGTCGTTTTTATAAATGATTAAGAATAGCTATACACATTTTTTGCTCCTTTTCTTTGAAGTGTAGATAATTGCATTACAAACATTATTTGATTTAATATAATAGAGATGTAAAACAAACCTGTTTATTAGGATGGAAAACATGGGTTCATCCAACAGTCCCTGGTACATCATTCTGTCAAACACAGGAACGGCTCCACCTTCAGCTAAAGAAGGATATCCTAAACCTAAAATACCATCAAAATGTGCTAGAGTAAATGTCGAACCTGGCTCATAGATAGATTCCCCAAATTCTTGTCCATTTACGGTAATGTTTCCAATCTATGAAGAATGAAAAAGAATTACGGGTGTGTATTTAGAAGTCTGAAATCTGACTAATGCAATGATCTGAACCCTGAAAACTGATAGGCATTTTCACCTTCCAGCCATTTATATGATATCTGTATCTTATTTCATGTGTTGTTGGGTGTCTAAAATAAATGGACCCATAGCTTCCATATCACAGTATCTTTGTAATAGTTCGAAGTAATTTCTATACTTAAAAAAAAGTTTTAAAAATATTGCTTTAGTGAAGTTGATGCACATGCTGTCTTGATATTTATTTCATTAGCCTTCATGCAGTTATGAGCTGATAAGCAGAACACTATCCAGACTCTAAACAAAATACATGGTAGCTGCTTTTTAAAGTAGAAGGAGATACTATGACAACGCCACAGTCATCGTGGGGAACAGACAGTCTTAAAGACAATTAATTGAACAGGAAAATAACATAGATTGACTACAATGAGAAAGTAAATACAGTATATTGAGTCATAGAGTCATACAGCACGGAAACAGACCCTTCGGTCCAACTAGTCCATACTGACCATAATTCCAAACTAAACTAGTCCCACCTGCCTGCGCTTGGCCCATATGCCTCCGTACATTTCTTATTCGTGTACTTATTTAAATATCTTTTAAATGTTGTAAATGTACACACATCCACCACTTCCTCTGGAAGTTCATTCCATACACGAACCACTCTGTGTAAAAAAAAAAAATTGCCCCTTTTTCTTAAAATCTTTTTGCTCTCACTTGAAGTCCCCCACCATAGGGAAAAGACACCTGTTATTCACCTTATCTGTACCCCTCATGATTTTATAAACCACTTTAGGTTATTCCTCAACCTCCTGCAGTCTGGTGAGAAAAGTCCCAATCTGTCCAGCCTCTCCTTTTAACTCAAATCGTCTATTCCCAGCAACATCCTGGTAAATCTTTTTTGCACCCTCTCCAATTTAATAATATCCTTCCCGTCACAGCTCAACCAGAACTGGACACAATACTCCAGAAGAAGCCTCACCAATGCCTTGTACAACCTCAACATAACATCCCAACTCCTATACTCAAAGGTCTGAGCAATGACGGCAAGCGTGCCAAATGCCTTCTTAACCACCGTATCTATATGTGACTTCAAAGAATTATGTACCTGAACCCCTAGGTCTCTCTGTTCTACAACACTACATAAGGTCTTACTTTTAATTGTATAAGTCGTGCCCTTGCTTGTTTTACCAAAATGCAATATCCTGCTTTTATCCAGTTTAAATTCCATTTGCCAGTCTTTAGTCCATTGACCCAATTGATCAAGATCTCTTTGTAATCGTAGATAACTTTCTTCACTGTCCACTGTACCACCAATTTTGGTGTCATCTGTAAACTTACTAACCATACCTTCTACGTTCTCATCTAAATCATTTATGTAAAAGACAGACAAAAGTGGACACAGCACCAATCCCTGTGGAACACTGCTGGACACAGACCTCCAGTCCAAAAAACAACCTTTCACCATCACTCTCTGCAACGTGCCTTTAAACCAATTTTGATACAAATGAGCAAGCTCACCCTGAATCCCATGTAGAGCTATGACAAGTAAGAATCATATAAAAATAATAGATGGGGAAGGAAAGTATACCTAGGAAAAACGGAGAAACAGAAAACTACAGGAAATAAATAAATAAAATCAATAAAAACTGAAAGAACTGCGGATGCTGTAAATCAGGAACAAAAACAAAGTTGCTGGAGAAACTCAGCAGGTCTGGCAGCATCTGTGAAGGCAAAAACAGAGTTAACGTTTCGGGTCCGGTGACCCTTCCTCAGAACTGGAAATAAATAAGCTGAGTTGAATGAAATTGAATTAAAGGGATAAAGGAGAAAAGAAAATTAAATTAGCAAGACTTCTTGAAACCCATGGAGAAATGTATTGCTATGAAACAGCATCAATTTCATTCTGCTGGTTTATAGGTTCATTGTTTTCACTATAATGCAGTACAGCACTGAGCATGTTTGAAGCATTATAAAATTGATTGAGACTCTCAGCATGTCAGGTAGCATCTGTGGAGGGAGAAATAGATGTTTCAAGTCTAATATGACTTCCTCATAACATTTCTGAACTGAAAATGTTAACTGACTCTCTATCCACAGTTCCTGCCAGACCTGTTTAGTTTCTCCAGCATTTTCTATGATTATTTCAGATTTCCAGTGTCTGCACTATTTTATTTTTACTAAAGAAATGATTGTTTGTTTCTTTCTTGTAGAAACAAGAACATTTTATGTTCAATCTTTCTAATGGCCCAAATAAAAGTATTTGGCCATTTTAAGTGGATCAAAGCTGTGTATATTATTGAGGATGATAATAATTTATACTAAAAACATTTTGACATATGTCATCGAAGCCATTTATCATTTATTAAACAAAAATGCAGCAGTGAAAACACTATGGAGATACATTTCAATGACCTAACTGTTCACATTGTTCAGTTTAGATATGTTTTAAATAAAAACCTATTAAGAAAAGACACAGAGATGAATTTCATGAGGAGGATCTCATTGTAATCTCTTCCATCCGATCAGCTGAAAAGTCTGCTGGCACCATGCTGACTTTAACCCTTGCAGCTTCCACATTGCTAATATGCCTTTAATGATGTAGGAGTGGGACATCGGCCCTTCAGTAAGTCCCATGTCTGACGTCTTCCAGGCGATCTGATTGGGTGCAGCTCTGTAATCCCAGCAGTGCCAGAAGCAGCAGTTGCTGCTGGGACTGCAAGCAATGCCCAGGAAGAAAGAATACGGACACCAGACTTCCATGTGCATTTTGGTTGGGGAAAGAAGGAAAGAGATCTCACCCAGGCAGGAGCGGGGGTGAGGGAGCAGATTTCAGGTGAAAAATTGCATATGGGGGGGTACCATGAAGGGAATTGGTGCCCCTAATGCCCACAGGGGTCACATCAAAGAAGGTGCTTTCTGTTACCCTCCTGCCTTTGACCAAATAGCAAATTGCTTGGCTGGCTGCCTTCCCCAGCTGCACATACTATTGTGGAGGAGATAGAATGAGGTCCTTATTAAGGGATACATTGGGCATGGGGGTTAGCAGACACCTTACCCGACCCCATTAGATGGTTTACAGGTCAGGGATGGGTGGGAAAGAGGTGGACTTGCCACCTGCTTTGTTTAAAATGCTTCCCACCTTTAAATACTCTGGCGCAGACCTGTAAAATTCAAATCCCTCAGTCCATTTGAGTAAATCTGCTTAGATCCATGCACAGGGCCCACTCAAACAGTATTTGTTTCCTGCGTAATTACTGAGATTCTTTACAAGTTAGTAATGGTTTTACTCAAACTTACTGTGACTTTATCTTTACCCATCATTCCCATGAGTTGGCCAGTGCCATATCGTATGGCAAAAGAGTTTCCTCTGGGAGAATATGATGATGAGAAAAATGATTGAAAGCGTCGATGTCGTTCTAGAAAGAGAAAAGAATGGCTACAATATACAACATTCAACTCCTCTGCCATTTCCTGGCTCCCTGTTGCTATTTCCCCAGCCTCATCCTTTCAGGAACCTATGTTCACTTTGGCCTCTCTCCTACATTTTATATATTTAAAGAAGTTCTTGGTATTAGGAAACCCTATCACTGTCATCTTGGTATTACAAGTTTATCCTTAAAGTTTACTTCCTCCCTCTTTATTACATTTCTTTGGTAAGGTAAATTTAAAGGTTCAATGTGAATATGTTAATGGATGGGTGAATGAATGAATATTGGTGAGTGGGTAGGTGGGGGGAGGCAAGTGGGTAGGATTACTGTAGTATGCACTAAAAAGGATCGCTAATGACATTACAGGAATTGATGTCCAGTCAGCTGACACTCAGTGTAGAAGAAGATACTGTCTTCCCACACTATCTATAATGTACATAGCTCAAAAAAACTGTTCTGGTTACCAAGCTGTGCTCCCTGTCCATCCCTAAGCACATTTGTAAAAGGTAGGGTCGGAAGTGGATAGGCTGGTAGGTAATGAAGTGGATCAGGGAGTAGTCGAGTCAGATCAGGAGGCGTTGTCATGTCCGGTCAGTGGGAAATGTCTGAAGGGGATTCATAAGCTTTGATTAGAATTAGTCAAATTGGGAAAGTCAGATTTGAGGCCAGTCAGGTTTAAGTTGGGAGCTATGTAAGTGGCATGGGATAATTGGGGCTAGTCAGGGCTGAGGTGGTCAGGAAGAGGAGTTGGGTCAGGTCAGGTATCAGGGATGTGCTGGGGGTTGTTTTAGGGGTTAGTCAGCAAGTTCAAGAGTAGCTTCTTCCCTGCTGTTATTAGACTGATGAATGGACTCTCTAATGTCAACTAATGTTGATCTTGTTAATGTTGTTCTTGCCTCGTGCACATCCTGTGTGATGTAATCTGAGTACTCTGTCTGAGATTTTTTCACCCAATGATCTGTATGTCCTATTTACTATAATCTGCCTGTACTGTTCGCAAACAAAGCTTTTTACTGTACTCAGGCACACGTGACAATAAATCAAATCAATCAATCAATTAAGAGATAGTCAGGGGTGGGGGCAACAGTCAGGAGAGTAGTCAAGCATTGAGTATTGCATTGGGTGGGGTGGGATCAATGTAAGTTTTTGGGAGGTAGTTAATCAGAAGTCCTAGGATTTTTTTTGTCGAACATTTCCTGGATAATGATCAGGTAAATACCGCAAACTGTCTCAAGTCTCTAACTCAAGCTTTGGAAACAGCTGGGGACAAGGGAAATTCCCCATCAGAAATTGAAACTTCCCATGGAATTCCTACAGGGGTCTGCAATAATGCAGAGACCAGAAGACCTGCGCCTATATTTACATTTAACTTCCACCCAGGAAGAATAGAGAAGCAAACAGGCAAAATTCCGCAAAGAATTATACACTTACAAGCAAAAATATGGACCTACCCATGAAGGTGAAATTTGTAAATTGACAAGCATTGCTCAGAGAGATTCCAGAATTACCAAACAGATTCCGGATTTGTTTCTATAACGATGGAAGATAAAATAGGGTTGCCATCTGTTGTTGGTTGAAACCAGCAACGCACTGCAACATTTCTATTTGAAATGAGTTAGAATAATTTCTGATCAGAACATAAATTGATATAACTTTGGTTTTACTCACCGCACGCCTTGCTGATGCAGTAGGCTGAAGGCACCCAGAGATTAGATGAGCCAGTGTCAAACACTACAGTAAATGTCTGTGGTGGAGTTCCAATACTAATCTCTCCATAATATTGGGCCTAAGTGTTCAAAGACACAACAATATAAAGCTACTGCACCATCTTAAATATTGATTAAAAAATTCTTCAAACCTAAAAGAACTCCTATTGGATGCCACTGAATTGCTTCCAGAAGATGCTCTCCCGTGTTACCTACTACTCTCTCAGTTTTAGATATCATTTATAAATCCTACCTTCAGGTTTCATAATTTTACTCCCTGGTTAAATTCACTTCTCAGATTGACTCAACAGGGTAGAATTTTAATTTGCAAACTGGATATAAAACAGCTTTTGTGAATTGGATCATTGAAAATGAAAATTGGGCAGCTGATCTGTTTTTACTTCAGATTTTCAACAATGGCACCTCTTTTTATCTCCAGTCATTTTTAAAGATAACTTACATCCATATAATTTGATAGGTGTTCTGAAGTGACACCGACATCTTGCATCATTAAAATTTCAGAAGGATAACAGCTATTGTATTTGTTGTAAAAGGCATCTGAACTGTGATTTTGGAGAAATTCTTCTAGTTCATTTCGTTCGCTCAGGACTCTCCTTATTGTCTTAAAACGAACTAGAGGAATCCTGTAAAATACATTAAATTCTCAAGTAAATACATTGCACTTGAACAAATGCAAAATACAGATCACGAAACACATTCTTATTTTCACTTATTAAAATGCTAGCATTTCAAATTTTTCACTGACTCCTCCACTATTTTTCCACCCTTGAGATCATCTTGGCCTACATATTGTCTATGTACTGAAGAGGCATGGAATTATTGCAGACAATTTCTGTCCATGTATCTTGGAAACATATCCTTTAAAGTGGTTAATCAAGAAGTGTAGCATCAAGAAGCCCTAGCAATATTGAATTGAGAAAGTGGTGAAAAAGGTGCATGGATGCTAGCTTCAGAGCCTCAGAGTACAAAAGAAGTTATCACAAACCTTTCTAAGTATTGCATCAAAATCTGGGATCTATACTTTAGAAAGGCTAGGAAAGCTTTAGAGGAGAGTAGAAAAGTTTTCTGAGAATGATACCAGGTAAGAGGGGTTTCAGTTGTGTGAACAGATTTTAAAAGCTGGGGTTTCATAGAGATGGTCGCTTTCAAAAGCAAAATGAATAGGCACCTGGGGAGAAAAGAAATTGCATGCTGCAGGGTGGACATGTGGGACCAGACCCTGTTGAAAGTCTCAATTGGATTCGCCTCCTTAACACTCTCAGGCTGTGTATTTCAGATTCCCAACACTTGCAGCATGAAATAAACTCTCCTCGTGCAATTTTTGGTCGTTTTGCCAGTCGCCTTATATCAATATCAGAGTACAGTACTAATAATTTTGAATACTTCTATCAAATCTCCTCTCAAACTTCACCTGCAGGAAGTCAACATGGACGTGGCTTCCTTATGCGTTAATCTCTTCTACATCCCGCCTGAACAGCTGAGATCTCAGCTGTAGACAGCTGCTAAATATTAAAAGGCCCTGAGGATGGGCAGCCCCTCTCTCAAAGACCAGGACTGAATTTTAGTCAGCAGAATTTCCACCACCAGGGCAGGAAAAACCTCATCTCTCCAATTGTGAGACCCAGGGCCATATTTTTCCAATTAAATGGTTGCCACCAGGACTGCCTTCCCGATAATGGGCAGAAGCTGACCCCAAGAGCTGTTTTCCAGTCAGAGGCTTCCAGTCAGACACTGTTGGGACTGCAGTTGGAAGGTGAGGTGGATTGCTGCATTCCTCATCTGCACTGTCTATACCCTCTAGAGTATGTGTCTCTGCGTGGCTTAGTGGAAAGGTTGGATGAAAAATCACTAATGTTACCATCGGTAGGAGGCATCATTCTTGAGAAACTACAACTTGTTATCATCTAATATAGTCTGAAGGGATAGCCGAGACCTAATGGAATGAGGGAACATGTGATATATTTAGTAATTAAAGGTTAACTGGGTGTGATTTACATGCATAAATATGGGGAGCCACTAATCAGTGCGGTGTGAATCAGTGCGGTGTGAATTTTATGTGATTGTGGTTAATGGAAATAAACCTCTTGTTGAAAGTGTGTACGTATACTCTTGTTCAAAAACATTTATCTTGTATCTAACAATGAGAGAGGGTTATTGAGTAAAAATTTGGGGTATGATTTACTCAGCCCTGTTTTTTGGAAGTAAGCTTTATGACAGTGGAAAAATGAAGTAACTATGTGGATCTGTTATTTCTTTACCACAGAGGAAACAAGGTACAGCCTTGGCACTTTCATTACCGTACAGAAGCAAGACAAGACGCAAAGTTTATCTTTAGAATTTGGAGCCTGATGATTTGAACATGGGTAAAAGTTTGGGCAGATTGTTAATTTTAATGGAAAAAAAATAATCAAAAAGATTACTTATTGGCTGCTTATGAGGTGTCATCAGATTTTGACAGGTTTGGGAAGACTGAAGATAGTATTACAGATGAGTACATAACATAACTCAGTAGATGATATGCAAGAGTGTAGAAATTCCGTTTAGAAATTCCCCAATCTGTATTAGCATTTATGTTATTGGACTGTGCTAAAGTATTAAGTGTGGATAGAGTTCTAGTATTGACAGGAGTTAAAATTGCATATAAACATACACAAATGTTGGAAGCACTAATAATAATATTCAGGAAGCATTCTTTTTCAACAGCATGTGGGCCATCAGTGACATTATAGAAAGTAGAGAACACAGTGTCAATAAATTGGTAACAGTGTCTGGATACAGGTTGTAGGTGACAGTATGAAAGGAGAACTGTAACTGAAAAAAATTAATACAGAAGTTGCTGGAAAAGCTGAGCAGGTCTGGCAGCATCTGTGAAGAAAAATTAGAGTTAACAATTCAGGCCTGGTGACCCTTCCTCAGAACCGGACTCAAAACATTAACTGATTTTTCTTCACAGACGCTGCCAGATCTGCTGAGCTTTTCCAGCAACTTCTGGTTTTGTTCCTGGTTTACAGCATCCACAGTTCTTTTGGTTTTTAAAATTATTACAGAAATGTCTAAATACCATGTCTTTTTTATTTTTGCATTTTTAAAAACTGTGGACTGAAATGTGAAACCTGGTCTGTGCTTTCAATAACACATGGTCTAAAAATAAGGTAGATTGGGATACTGAGCATTCTTCAAGAAAAAAATGCTGAGACTTAGTATGACTCCAGGAATTGTGGGACTTGAGTTACTACACACTACCCCAGTGGTCAGAATAAATGCTATTGATAATTTTGAGAAGAAAACTGAATTTGAGATTGACAAGAGGATGAATCCCACAAATGCACAGGGTATAGTCATTCAATGTTTTAGGTGCAATTCAAGGTACCATTACGTCATGAACTGTCCCAAATGGTGTAAGTGAATATTCAAAACTAAATACAACACAGAAAATTAAGAGGAAGAAATAGAATCAAAGAGAGCATTGTTTAGATCACAAGATGTTTCACCCAGTAATAAATGGGTGGCAGAGTCTTTCAATTGTACGGTATTGGAGTGCAGGTAGATGCCTACAGTGTATGGAATATACTCACTAAAATGCTACCCAGACTCTAAGCAATAAGGATTGGACAAAGTTAAGGAGTTCTACCAGTTTTTGATTTTGGAGATGATAACACCAAAACTAAAGAAAAGTCAAGTTAATAAAAGATGCCAAACAAGAAGAATTGGCCAGACAGGGATGGTTGTTCCCTACAACGATAGTGGATAAGCACTGAAAAGGTGTCTCCTGTTGGGAATTGTAAGGCTAAAGTAAGGCTAGTGGCATGAGGTTTTGAAGCAAAACTACAGGAACAAGATATAAACTGTAGATTCATTGATAGCAGGAAAAACAATTTTGAAAACATTCTTGGCTTTGTTAGCAACAAAAATTTAGGAGTATTGATCAATTGACATTAAAGCTATATTTCTGCAGGAAGATCAGCTCAACAGGGAAGTTCATCCTTAAAAGAGGCACCAAATGCAGTGGGGACACTCTGGAAGTTAAATGAATGCATATATGGTTTAAATGATGTTCTAGAGTTCGGTACTTCTCAGTAGGGTCTGTCTTATTAAAATTGGGCTAATTGAGTCAAAATCAGACCCTGCCATGTTTCAACTGATACCATGAGAGGCATCTGTCAGACATCTTTATGATGCACATAGACACATTTGGTTGAGTGACAGCAGTGAATTTGAAAACATTGTCATAGATGGGATCAAAGCAGAATTCAAAATTGGAAACAAACAGAATGCAAGAGAAACACAGTTGGTCTGGCAGCTTCTATGGACAGAGAAGAAGAGAGTTAAAGTTTCTTGAGTCCAGTATGACTTCTGAATGGTCATGCCAGACTTGTAATGTTAACTTTAGGTTTCATGTGGAGACAGAAACAATGTTTTTAGTGATGCTTCTTCTGAAAATCTGCGATGTGTTCTCAAGTGCAGGAGGGTTTATAATTTTTCTTTGGGAAAGAGAAATACATTTTGTCCTTAGCTTGGGAAGCTACAAAGATCAGAATAGTAGTAAATAGTACTTTAACAGCAGAGCTCTCACTCTTGGTGAGGTTAAGAATTTGATAGTTCTAGAAAGATGTTGGCAGCAGGACCCATTGCAAGTTACATTGATAATGATCACTATGGTGTAACATACAAGTCAAAATGTGCAGATGAAAAAAGACTGAGGATTGATATTGCAGTTTTAAAACAGATAATGGAGAATGAGGAAAGCTCCAAATTGAAATGAATGGATTGCACCAGTCAGCTGTCTAATTTCTTTCCAAAAAAAGAGCAAGCTCTAAGAACCTGTTGAACATACTGGAAAACAGATGCTTGGAACTTTAATATGTAAAGAAATAAAGGAGAATATATGTTGTGGCTTTTTATATTTTGTTTTGCCTCCTTTAATTATATAATTCGTATATTTAAAAAGTAAAAGTGAATTTGTTATCATTTAATGGTCTGAAGAGAAGCCTGAGAGCTAATGAAATGAGGAAACCAGTGAGATTTATTTTGAGTTAATTGGGTTTGAATTGGTAGTATAAACATGGGCAACTAAAAATCAGTGGGGTATGAGTTTTATGAAGTGTGTTTAACTGAAATAAAGATCTCACTAACGACTGGGACTCTGTTCAAAAACATTTATCTTCTACTGTATAACGTTACTAATTTGAATAAGAGCAGAAAATGTTGGAGAAACACAGCAGATCTAGCAGCATCTGTAGAGAGAAAGAGTTAACACGTCAAGGCTGGTATGACTCTTCTTCCAAGATGTATCTGCAAGTTCACCTGCAAGCCACACACCATCCTGGAATTGGAACAATACTTTTTCACTTATTTATTTTATTGGATGTGAGCATGGCCAGCACTTGTTGTCATCCCTAACTGTCTTTGAACTAAATGGTTTGCTAGGCCATTTCATAGGGTGAATATTGCTATCAGTCTGGAGTCATATATAGGCCGGATTGGGTAATTGTGGTAGATTTCATTCCTAAAAGGACATTGCTAAACCATATCGGCTTTTACTACAATTGACAATTTCGGTAATGGTGACATGAACTAGCTTCATATTCCAGACTTAATAATTGAATTTAATTTCCAACAACTTATAAAATTACTTATCACCATTCTTTTGTTGTTGTTGGGCCAAAATCCTGGAACACCCTTCCAAACAGTACTATGGGTATACCTACACCAAATGGACCACAGCAGTTCAAAAAGGCAGCTCATTATTGTCTTTTCAGGGGCAATTAAGGATAAGCAGTAAATGATGGCCATAGCTAGTGATGCCCACATCTCTCGAATAAACTTATCCTCATGAGAAAAAGAGGCCCAGAACTCTACCACCCATTGTGTGAAAAAGGACTTTCCAATTTCATGTCTACATCAAACTTTAAGGTGGTGCCTCCACATTCTGGATTTCTCCATCAAACAAAATAGCTTCATATACTGATTGGGCAAAATGGCAGTTACCTCTCCATGTGGAAAAGTGTGAGGGTCATCCACTTTGGATGTAGGAACGTAGGAGGATTATTGGGATTTTGATGCCCTTGTACACCCAGCAGTGAAAGCTACACAGATTGACCTAATTAAATTCTTTACCAAATCTCTTATCATTTTAAACACCACAGTAAGGTTAGTGAAGAACATTCTAATGCAAGGGAATACAGACCAAGTTCATGCAAACTGTCCTCAAATTAACCCTTTAAACTTCACTGAATTCTGTACTCTTTGCCTTTCAAGGTCAACATATCTAGAAGGTACAATATTCAAAACTGCAGTATTTCCAACCAGGTCTCGTGAAGGATTTGTACAACTCAAACTTGCTTAGCTTTATTTTCCAATTCCCTTGCAATAAAGTCAACACAATTCACTATTTTAATTTACTTTTTGTAACTGTGTATTAGCTTTTAGCAATCTGTGTACATAGAGACATAATTCCTTTGCTTTTCCATAGTCACTTGACATTTAAACATTCCAATTTGCCAATCTTCAACCCATTGTGAAAGCACCAGCTATTACAGTCCCTTTTACCAGGGTTCTGCTCAATCTTTTAGTTGCATACAGCTTTTTAAGTACCGAGTTTAGGACTTGGTATGCACCCAATTCTGAATTTTCCACAACCTTCACCCATGCATCTGGCATTATTTTGTATAGGCCAACCTAGAATTTCTGACCAAATCAGCGAGTGCAAAATGTATGTGCATAAATCTTTTTAGGGCGCTTATGATGCTTTTGTCAATATTTTTTCATATTTTTGATTACAGTTAACTTTTAGAAAATGCAGTTTTGCATTCTTGTGTTATCTTCCAAACTAATATTTCATTTGGGTGCTTTTTCATACTTTGCCACTAAACGTAAATATTTTACATTCTTCAAAGCATGCTAAGTGCAAGAAATTTCCAAACAAAAGTTCCATGCTCAAATAGACAGTGTCCAATACTCACCAATGATTTTAAATTGTTGTTACACAATTGAAATTAACAGCAAGTACAAAAATAACATTAAGTTTTTATTTCACATATTTTCATGCTAATCAAAAGGCAACTAGGGCACAATTTTGAGTTCAGTACCTAACCATCAGTAATAGACTGACAATTATAGTATTCAGTTTATTTAGTTCCATTGCTATTAAAAAAATTGTATTTTTATCTGTTCACCTCGATGAAAAACACTAACCATGGTCCAGTTTAAGGATTGAAGCCTCTGCAATGATGGGGTTTATATACTGGGTGAAGGTATGAGCTTCATGCCACATTTTGTTTTATAATCAACTTTCTAGTACAATTTGCAGCAATATCATAAAAGCAAAATAATGCTGATGCTGGAGATCCAAAATAGACACAGAAAGTGGTAGAGTAACCCAGCAGTTCTAACAACATGTGGAGAGAGGAACAGAGTTAATATTTCAAGTTCAATGCCTCTTATTCAGAACGCAAGTGATCAGAAGAAGTCATTGGATTTAAAATGTTAACATGTTTGGCAGTAACATTGTTTTATTGTTTAAATGCATTAATAACCCAGATGGAAACAAGATAAGAATATGAACTGCAAGCTCATTAATTCTATCATACCTTCAAAATCAGATTTTATCCAATCTTCTAAAAAGATCCATATGAGTTTATTTCCATTCAGATGAATATTTCAAATTATGTATTTTGATTCAAGATATTGCATTCACTTCAGTACCTTTAAAAGATCAGAAATCACTCACCTGATGACCGATTCTGTAAGGTAGATTGAAACTAAAACTATTATCAACCACTTCATTTCTGCTTTGACTGAACAGATGTAATTGGAGCTGGTCACTTCACTGTAGATCAGTAACACTGAAGTGGTTCGATGAATTTATTGAACTTTCTTCAAGACCCCGTGGTAGACAAGGTAAACAAAAGGTATCGTCACAGTTTGGCAGCAAGAAGTCCATAGTTTACATTATGCAATAGTAATTCTTGGTTTGAAGTTTTTGTGACTTCAAAATAACCACTGTATTTTAGATTAGCAAAACAATGACCAAATTACTGTCTGTTTCTAAACAACTTTTGGTCTAATCACAGCATCTGTTTTTCAGTTTGGTACTTCCTTGTGCATTTGCTTCCATGGTGCTGCCCTGAAGACATCATCAACACTTAATGTGAGCACCTCCCAAACACTTTGCACCACTCTCCCAATGCCTAGAAGCACCTACAAATAGGCTAAACGCTTTTTTACTAATTTCTTGGAAGCGCAGCTATATCTGTCAGATGTTTTGATGCAGTTGACCTCATAGAGTTCAAATCTCTTTATTTTCTCTTTTTGAATAACTGTTGCATCATTTAAGTGGTGGGAGGTGCAATGTCCTTTGTAATTGACTGCTGCAAATTGAAAACCCACTTTAAGAACGTCATTTAAAAAGTTAGTACTTAAATGAATACAGCAGTTTTTTAGATTTGTTCATGGGATGTAGGCATTGCTGGTTGGTTCAGCGTTTACTGCCCATCCCTAATTGTCCAGAGGACAGTTAACAGTCAGTCACATTGCCGTGGACTTGGAGTCACATGTAGGCCAGACCAGATAAAGACAGCAGAGTTCCTTCCCTATAAGGTCATTGAACCAATTTTTTTAAAAATAACAATCAATATGGTCACCATTAGACGAGCTTTAAGTTCCAGATATTTTAAACAGGCATTTTTAAATTAGGTGGGATTTGAACCCATGACCCCAGAACATTAGCCTAGCTTCTGGATTACTAATCCAGTGACATAACCATTACATCCTCTGTTGTCCTTCCAAACAAGTGTTGCACTTACCATAAGGATTCTGAGTTGAGGTTAAGTACTGGTAAATATAAGTCAAAAGTTTTTTTTTTAGAAAAGATACATATTTGTTAAATCCTATGTCCTTCTACTACATGTGCTTCTTGCATTTAGTTACATTATGCTGTTTCTATGGTCATGTACCACCTTAATGTTAACTGTATGTAATATCTTGCTGCTCATGTAGGCAACACAGTTGTTGTGAGGAGTCCTGATAGGAATGTAGGGACCCACCCGCTAGGCCCTGGATTCTTGGCAACTCTGGGCCTGCCCAGTGGGGAAAGTTCTGTCTAAATGGTGTCACCTTTTCTACAATGAACATATTGAATGTATTACCCAGATATGCTATATCCATGCATGACTGATTTAACGGATTTATTTTCACTTTAGTGACGTGAAAGTATCTGATAGAATTAAATCTGTAATGTTGGGTAATTTTCGTTATGCAAAGAGCCATCCTTACAGCAGAAATGACCTGCAGGTTAGCCTAGCTAGATGGTATGGTGACTGGCAACTCTCTAGTGAGAGAGAAGCAGCAAAGACATAATTCATCGGATGTGCCCAGATAGAAGTGTGGTGCAGGATACTGATGAATATAAATAGTACATTAGGTGTTGATGCATGTGCATTTGATGTCCTGTCATGAACACATTTTCCTCATTTCACTTATATGTAAACACCTCAAAGTAATTCCCATCGTAAATATATTATTTGTTGCAATTGTGCCAGCCAGCAAGAATTTTGGGGAACATCTAAAAGAAAAAATATTCATGTATAAATTGCACTACATTACAACTAAACAATAATGCTTTTAATGAAAATAAAGCAGTCTTAATATTATTTTTTTAGGAAGGCCATTGTATTAACCACATGCTCATTTTTTGTGGTGAGCTGAGGAATAATGGGAATAAAGATAAGACATACAAGTTTAACTGGGTTTTGATCAATATAATGTGTATATCATTTTGTGACTGAAGGCCACCAATGCATATCCCTCTCTCCCAGTTTTCTATGCCGTAAAGTGCAAACTGCATGAACCAAATATTCATCCAACATACCTCAGTAACATTACAAGATGGAGATTCATAAATCCAGAGTCTCAGACCTGGCACGTCTTCTGAGTCAAATCTTAATAATATAATTGGATTTTGAAGAAATGTCATCTATTCAGAAGATTTTATTTTATTAGGTTGCAAATGTGTTAAACCCTATGTACATCTAAGAGTAGGATAAAACAGTAACTGGCAAAATCTCAACTGGCAGTTAGATCAGTGACATATTTAGCAGCTTATTTATCCTCTTGCTGTGAAAATTAATTTTCTGGATATTTGTATCTGATAAGGAAAACCTTACATTTTTCTATGCTTTTTGATTCTGCATCAACAGTATTGATCTGTAACCTTCACATGCAATCTGTTGGTTCAGCACTAAAGGGACATCTTGACCTGCTACTGCTGATAGAACATTGCGCTACACCAAGTTATGTTTGCTAAATTCAACAAAGTATTGGAAAGGCAAACAATCTATGGGAAAATTAACCATTATAGTGTCAGCGTATGTGTAGTGATTATGCATTTGAACATTTTCATTCTGGACACAATTTTAAGAGTTGCACATAGTACAGGAACAAATCTAATGGGATCCTTTATTTAATTTTTATTTTGCAATGTATCCCTTGGCTCAATAATGGCAGCCTTGTCTTGTGTGTTTAAGTCCAGCTCAGGAACTTTTGCTCATATCTAGGGTGACACTTCAGTACAGTTCAGCAACATATTTTATGTGAAATATCAAACATGGATCCTATCTGCTCATTTGGGTGGACATAAAAGCATTCCATAGCACTATTTGAATGGGGAATTGGGGGCTGGAGGACACTTGGGAATGGAACTCTTCCACTCTGCTAGCCAAAATTTAGCTCTCAACAAACACCACTAAAACAGGCTCTTCATGGGGGTGGCATGATGGCTCTGTGGTTAGCACTGCTGCCTCTCAGTGCCAGGGACTTGGGTTCAGTTCCACCCTTGGTGACCATCTGTGTGGAGTTTGCACATTCTCCCTGTGTCTGCATGGGTTTCCTTCCCCCAGTCCAAAGATGTGCAGGGTAGGTGGATTGGCCATGCTAAATTGTCCATAGTGCCAAGTGATCTTTAGATTAGGTGGGTTAGACATGGGAAATTAGGGGTAGGGAAATGGCTCTGGGTGGGATGCACTTCAGAAGTGTATTGTGGACTTGGTGGGCCAAATAGCCTGTTTCCACACTCTAGGGATTCTATGATTTCATTTATTGCTCCTTGTGAGATCTTGATAGGCACAGACTGACTGCTATACTTGTCCACATTTCAATAGTAATGTCAAAATACAGTTCTCCTCCATTGCAAAGCTCTTTGGAAGTTCCGAAGGCATGAAAGATGCTATGGAAATGCTGTCTTTCCATTTCTATTGACTTGCTGCGTGACTGAGTTCATTGTTTTTAATACTTAGCACTTGTTAGCCCTTTAGTTATTTTATTTTGACAGAAGTGGAATTACTTTTAGAACAGCTATATAAATACAGAACGACAGTAATAAATATTCAGCATTCTTGAGTTACAGCTACATTAATTTCTAAGTGTGCTGCTTTTGAAATGATAGTCTAAACGTCTTGATACAGGTACAAGATTTGCAAATTAACCTGTTGCAAAGTGTTACTAGGTACCTCTGGAGCATACGGAGCTGTTGGCTCAGAAGTAGCCGCTGCACCATAACAGCCCCTCACTTTGATATAGGTACCAGATATTTTCCTAATCATTGTGTTCACAGTTATTGGTTATACACTTTTGGAGCACATGGGAGCCCAGGCCTGAGGAAGGGTCAACCGGACCCAAAACGTTAACTCTGATATAACAAGGTGTAGAGCTGGATGAACACAGCAGGCCAGGCAGCATCAGAGGAGCAGGAAAGCTGACGTTTCGGGTCTGGACGCTTCTTCAGAAATGTTAACTCTGATTTTTCTTTACAGATGGCGGCACGGTGGCTCTGTGGTTAGCACTGCTGCCACACAGCGCCATGGACCTGGGTTTGATTCCATCCTAGGATGACCGTCCGTGTACAGTTTGCACATTTTCCCCATGTCTGCATGGGTTTCCTCCCACAGTCCAAAGATGTGCAGGGTTGGTGGATTGGCCGTGCTAAATTGCCCATAGTGTTCAGGGATGTGTGGATTTGGTGGGTTATAGGAGGATGGGTTTGGGTGGGATGCTGCAAGGGTCAGTGTGGACTTATTGGGCCAAAGGGCCTGTTTCTACACTGTAGGGATTCTATGATTCTATGCTGCCAGACCTGCTGAGCTTTTCCAGCAACTTCTGTTTTTGAACCGAGGCCTTCTGGTTAAATTAGTGGGGAGACTACCACTACAGCACGTCCCGTTACTGTCTCATTAATCGGGTTAAATTGTATACATGTTATTCTGGGAAGACAACAATGGTATAATTAATTATGACATTATTGCAATGAGCATTACTCGTGTTCGAATCTCTTGTGAACAGGGCATGAATTGAAATTCTAGAGGAAGAAGGAAATGGATGATTTAAAAAAAACGGGGGAGCTAATAGATCAAGACAGATATACGCAAATCCATTGCTCCAACTTGAAAGATAATAAAACATCCCTGCATGAAGACAGTTCTTTCTATTCTAACATGCGGTATGTTCAGCCGTTACCTCTGATCAAAGGTAACACACAAAAATACCAGCCTGGTGTTTCTGTTCCGTTACGCCGATTTCTCACTTGGTGCAATTTGCCTGATATCGACATACCCAGCTGAAAAGGATCACGGAATTTTAAGCACAAATTGCATTCAATGCATCTCGCGATCCTTTGCAAAATGAAACATAAATCTGGCCAAGCTCCCAGCATGAATGAATCACCGCTGGCAGTTTATATTCACTATGCTCGTTTGCAGACCTCTGAATAGATGGACAATTACGCTGACTCGACTGGATGTAAGGAAATAGAACGGTCCTAACAGCTTGTAAATGTTTATTTTTAATTGCACCTAGAAACCGACCATTCCGACCACTATTGCCAACGTTTTATAGAAAGTTATTCATTTGAAGTCAGGTCGCTCGCAAATATTGATTAGGATTGATTTTTTTTGCAATGAATCCATTTGCATTAATTAAACTTCAACAAGTTACCACTTACAAATATATCCTACAGTATTTTCCAAAACGATCAAGGCAGATTTTGTGTTCGGCGACATCTGAATAATTTTGAGAAGATACTGGTGAAAAAAAATGCACTGCTCAAAATGATATCTCCGATTGTGTCAGATTGGAAACGCTATCGCCTGATCTGTGTGGGGTGTTTATGAATTGAGCGAGACATGCAACTGAACAGAATAAAGGCAGGTGGAATGTAAGGGCAGTTGACCGTACATGAAATAAATGGTGCTGTATTGATATTATTGAAAAAGCAGAGGATCCAGTACAACTACGAATCTTAGTCGATTTGGAATTTCAATGTGTCCAATCAAAGCAGAACTGCAATCACTCTTACAATTACAATGCTGAACTGTTTACTATAGCTTCAACAGTATAATATGAGGCAATGGAGCTGGTGCCTTGATTATATAGTACTTGGTTCAATTGCATTTTGATTACTAGTCTTGACACAGAGAGACAGAGGGAAATTGTGATCTCAGGAGGAGGTTTCAGGTGCTATAAGGATGGTCCTTAGAATCAGAAGGACGCGGAAGAATGCAAAAGAAAGACTGCAAAATAATCTATTTCCGTTTATGTATAGAGGCATGTCTAGGGATAAAATAGATCCATAAAATTGCTTCAACCAAATTGTGTGCAGAATGAAGGGTAAGCATGTTGAAGTTGGTAGATTAAAGATGTAGGACTAACATTTGGAAGTTCTTCACACACTGGGTGACCTACATATGGAGTGAGCTTTCAAGTGAAGACAAAATCCTGGAACATTTAAACAAATTGTGGTTGGGAATTTTTTTGTTACGTTGGCAACGCTGGCAAAACCAGCATTTGTCATCGATCCCTGCTAGATCATGTCAGGTGGCGGTTAATAGTCAACTACACTGCTATAGATTTGGACTCACAAGCAGGCTGGACCAGGTAAGTGTGGCAGATTTCCTTCCCTAAATGGGCACATGGATGACATTCAAGTCAGTGAGACATGATTTCCCATGCACAAAGCCACGCTATCCCTAATCAGTCCTTGCCTGTCAAAATGTAAATTCTTTCCCTAAAGGACATGAGTGAACCAGCTGGATTTTTATGACAATCCACAACAGTTTCATGGTCACGTTTAAGGCTTTTAATCAGATTTTTAAAAATTGAAATCAAATTCCATCACCTCCCATGTTGAGATACAAATGTGTCCCCAGAATATTACATCGGATCTCTGGATTAATAGTCCAGTGATTATTCCACTGTCCATTGCCTCCCACATTGTTCAGACTATAAGGAATGGGAGTTGGCCATTCGGCCTCTCGGGCCTGCTCCACCATTTAATAGGATCGAAAATGTCTTATCTTGACCTAAGATTTGGTGGAATCGATTCGTTCCTGACAGATGTGATCGAAATGCAAACGGAGGTGGGAGCGAGGTAAGGCGGGGGGAGCAGCCAAATATAAACAGCAAGAAAATATCGCAGGCTGTTGTCCTGGGAAGATGTCAAGAAGCAGCACTGGCTGGAATGTTTCTCTTGCTTTTCCCAGCTGTTGTGGCTGCATTTCCTATAAACCCTATTATGTGGCGCATCAGACAGAAAAGCATAAAAAAAGTTTCATTGATAAAAACGAGTGCTATAGAGTCCCCACATTCACACTGCATCATTTCTTTATGTATGAGAAACAAATTAGGGACAATGGTTCTAGGGATCTGACTTGAATTAAATATTGCCCGAAGTTTGAAAAATTGAGTTATGTGTGAGAGACCGGGCCGCATAGCATTTCAGTGAAGTGTGATTCAGAGACCACTGCTTTCAGGTTTGGCAAATATCTCTGACAAGAGCACCACTCAGCTCTGTAGATAAGGAAGGGCGCTGACAATGTGTGCTGGATTCTTCCAGTGAAAGCGAACTTATATGGTCCTCACTGTAAGGTCACGTCCAACTCGCTCTGCAGCCTACACTTAGTGCAGTTATCAGGAAAACTCTCGGTGAGTTCCAACCATTTAAAAAGAGAGGGGAACCTTTTTTTTCTCTTTGTAAAGCTCAGGAGTAGGGGAGCATTCTGCAGTTTGAAGGATCATGCAGCGGGCGTGGGAATGGGCAATGCTCTGATGTCCGTCGTTGCTTTCTTCCCGTCGAAATCGTGCCAGAAATTCCTTCTGGGGGGCGACATCGAGGAGATGCCGCCGGACAAAATGTTGGATTTGAGCGGGAAGCATCTGAGGAAGTTTCCCGTGCAGGTCTGCGCGTTTACACAGCTCCTGAAACTGTACCTCAGCAACAACAACCTGAGCAGCCTGCCCGCCGAGCTCCAGCTGCTGGGCTGCCTGCAGATCCTGGCGCTGGACTTCAATCGTTTCCGGGAGCTCCCAGCCGCGGTGTGCCGTCTCCGCCAGCTCTCCATCCTGTACCTGGGCAACAACAGCCTGTGTGACCTGCCGGCCGAGCTCAGCTCGCTGACCGACCTCAAGACGCTGTGGATCGAATGCAACTGCTTCGAGAGCGTGCCGCAGGTCATCGCCGAGCTCAGGCAGCTGCGGGTCCTCCACGCCGGCTGCAACCAGCTGGGGGAGCTGCCGCGGGAGATGCGGCGGCTCCAGCAGCTGCAGAGCATCTGGTTGCCGGGCAACCAGCTCAGCGACTTCCCGCCGGTCCTGCTGGAGATGGAGAGCCTGGAGGTCATCGACGTGGACCGGAACAAAATCAGGTGCTTCCCCAGTTTGGCGCACATGAAGAACCTGAAACTGGTGATGTACGACCACAACCCGTGCAAGAACGCCCCCAGGGTGGCCGAGGAGGTCAGGAGGGTGGGGCGCTGGGCTGACTACCGCCCCGAGGACCACATTAAATCAGCAGCAGAGATACTGCCCGAGCAAGTGGGAGAAAGCATGGACATTGAAACAACAGAGGAGAGTGGTCAAAACCAGGATTTCGCTTAAAAAAAGGTGTAAAAAGTTTTTTTAACGCCATTTGACATCTAAGAAATGTTATTTTCAAGCTTCTAGTTTTGCTTTAAAATATGCATAAAGTACTAAAGCATTGTTTTGCTTTCTTCTGAGGAATATTAACAGAATGTGGCACTGTCCTTCCAGTGACATCTCCCCCTAGTACTTCATTACAAGTCGCAATAATAAAGCAGCAGGGCTAGGGCCCCTCTTGGGCACAGTCGTCGTGTCCCTGTCTCTGAACCAGGAGGTCCCAGTTACTCCACAGGTCATAAAGTCATACAGCACAGAAACATTCCCTTCACTCCAACCAGGCTATGCCAAACATAATCCCAGACTAAACTTGTCCCACCTGCCTGCTCCTTCCAAACTTTTCCTATTCATGTAATCTGCAAATGTATTTTAAACGTTGTAATTGTACCCACATCCACCACTTCCTCAGTACGTTCACTCCACACAAGAACCACCCACTGAATGGGTTGATTTGAAAAATACCTAAAGCTAGAAAATGCTGCAAATACTCAGCAAGTTATGCAGCACCTGTGGAGGGAAGAACAGAGTTAGTGATATTAGAAATGTAAAATAATTTCAAGTACAAAATGGGAGGGGGTTAGGAACACAACACTTAAAGGGAATCAAATGCAAAAGGAATGACCAGGAAGTAAAAGGAATGATAATAGGATACTCAAAAAGAAACAAAAGATGGAAATAAAAGGTGAAAATAGGCAGAGCAGAATAAGGACCAGTCACTGTTCAATTTTATTAAGCAAGGGTATCCAGGCTGGCATGTGGAGTTAGGCCACAGATCAGCCATGATCTTACTGAATGGCAGAATAGGCTCAATAGGCTCAAGTAGGCTGAATGGCCTACTTCTCTTCCTCTGTTTCTAAGTTGTGTTGAATTCCATGTTGAGTCTGAAAGGCTGTAAAATACCCTACCAACAGATAAAGTGCTGTAATTCAAATTTCTGTTGAATTTCATTGGAAGTTTAGGAGGCAGTAAGGTTAGAATAAGGTGAAGAGATGAAATGACTGGAAGTGGAAACTTGGAGCAATTAGTTAATGGGCTAAATGGAGGTATTCTGCAAAGCAGTTATCCAGTATGAATTTGGTCTCCCTCATGTAGAGGCAGCATCACGAGCAATCTGATTTTAGCCCACAGAGCCAATTTTCCATGTTGACTTTCACCTTATTTGGTGTTTTCTCATCTGTATCTGTGATTATCACTTAAAGCCTTTTAAATCTCTTTGCCTTTTCTGGTTCTGATGAAAGATCATTATGTCATTCGCCTTTCCTGTTAACTCTGATTATGTCTCTACAAATGTTGCCCAGTCTGCAGATAGTCGAGGCATTTTCTGTTTTTATGTCAAATTTGAAGCGTCTACAGTATTTTGCTTTTCTAATGTAATCTTTCATCTCATTTTTATATTGTAAATAACAGCAGTACTGTACATTCATCTTCCAAATCTCCAATCAAAAGATGAAGAAAACCTAAAGACTGCTAGGCAGAACACAAAATTTGGAGAAAGCTATGGTGGAATGTAAAAGGAATAACACAAACTGTAGATTTAATAAACTATGTCCCACATGCATTTTGATAGTGGAAGACAAACCTTAGAAGCTAACAATGGGGAAAAAACATTACTGATCTTCAAACAATACAATGCAAAATTGCAAAAATAATATTTGTCATTCTCAGTAATACAATGCAAAATTGCAAAAATAATATTTGTCATTCTCAGTTCCCAGATGTCAAAAGCACCCCAAGAAAATAACAGCCCCAAGGGGAATCTGGCGCCTCCTATAATACAGCCATTGCTTTGTTTCATACGGTTGCTTCTGACAGTATGCTTGGCATTGGAGATTAAGTCTATGACGTGAAAAGAGCATTACTGTCATCTAACCTCTTCTGCGTCTGGCCTATGAACAAATCACTTTAGCACTTCATATTCTAAGTGGGCATGATTTAATTCCACAGCACTGATACTACTTGGTCACAGGAATTCAGAATTTTGCTTTAGTATGTTAACATTTTGGAGACTGCTCTAAACACAATAAGATAGCCTTTGCACAGCGTCAACCAACCAAGTCCCTACCAACAACACTTCAGAAATTATGCAAGCAGAAAGTGATGGCTACCATGCCTTCCTGCATTAATCTTGGAGTAAAGGGCAGATCACTTTTAACTTATGCATCAAATAGCACGTGCCATTCTTTTTTTTAAGAATTTAGAATGCAAGACCACTATTTGAAAGTGCTCTTGCTTTCTCCAACCTCCAATCCATCTAATGCATCAAAATTTTCCAAATATGTTTTCTCTTTTGAGTAATTCCTAAGAAAATGCTCTTGGAGGATAGTAATGTCTAGTTTTCCACAGGGGCACTAGCTTTCACGTTATTTAGGATTTTTGGAATGACTTGACAATTCATTGCAATTAATCATAGTTTCTGAGCAACGGACCCATACTTGAATCCCATATATTCACAGTTACTCTGTTGTCACCAAAGTCACTCTACAGAAACAGTGATTTATCACCATCGAAAGCCTATTTAGTTATGATGCATTTCCAGAAGAGGGTCAATATGCTGTCCTCTTGCTACCAGTGTGCCAAAAAAATTGGTGCAACATTGGCACCGAAGGTACAGTGTAAATGACAGCATTAAACTGCAGTGCAGATCTTATTTTTGATGATCTCTCCTAGATACTTCACATATCAACATCACCCTTGCTATTTGATGGATAAAGTATTTTACATATATGTAGTTTTTAATGATATTTTAAATTGATCTAATTTATTTTTAATGTTACGTGTACTAAAGTACAAATGTACAAATCCATGATGCATTAAAGTTTCCCCTAAGATATGTGTTTATATTCCATGAGATTTGAGGGAGGGTCCTTTGTCTGAACAATCACGTTCATGTGACAATTGCTGTATGACTTGGTGAATTTCCAATTCTTTGTGTTTTTGTTTGTGGTGATTTGCTTTACAGTCAAAATATATTTTGCATTGCAATAATGTTTGTGGTGACCTTTTGAATATCACTGTAACATAAATTCTGAGGAAAGTACGCTAGCAGTAAGAGCCTTCAAAAAGCCTTCTCTCGTCTCCTTCGCTCAGCTTCTGTGGATTTCTTTATGAGAAATTAATGACAATCTGCGATCCTTTTTCTTTCTCTCATAGTCCATTGTAGGAATGTAATTCTGTTCCTCTAAATTGAAAAATACATTTGGAACAATAAATCTTTTTAGATGAAAACTAGCTTTCCTGAAGGTTCCCTCGGTAAAGTCAGCACAAGTCATACAGATCAGAAAATCTTTGACTTTATTGCTAGTCAGCACTACGCATACGAATGTCTTCAAGGGTGGTGGTTTCTGCTGGTCACCACAAACAAATCAGCCAGATCATTAAATTATGTATATGCTGGGTGAAACAAAATTGAGATTATTTATGATGCTTTCTCCCATCAAGGAATTGGGATAACAATGATAACCCCCAGCCTCTCCACCTTTTCCAGCCCCAAGATCAAATAACAAAAACATTTACATTCAAGGGAGTTTTGAAGACTTTGATGTGTGCCAGATACCACATGATTAAAAGCCATACTTCAACATATTTCAGTGCTTCTGAGGGTTGAGGGATGTGGAATAAATATGGCACATTGTCAGTAAACAAACATTTACTTATGCATAAACATTGCACTAACCTAACAAGATTTCTGATTCTTACCAAATTCAGATTAAGCATTAATCAAGAGGACACTCCTAGTGAGAATTCCAATCATGATTTGTAAATTAATATTCAGTTTTATTCTGTCCCTCTCTACCCGTGAGTCATTCTTGGGTTTTTTTAAAACAATTCCTTACTTGGTAATTTATCAACAATCAAGTGAATACAAGTCACTAGGATAGCATGCGAGACTCCAGTCATCTCACTTTTGGCACTTCCCAGATCTTGGCAATCCATTTACCAGTTGTCCACAAACCTGTCATGAGTTCTTCAAGCTCATTATATCCCATTACAGCTCCAACAATGATGTTACTTTGAAACATGCACACTTTTGCCATTTGAAGTTATAATCAAATGAACTTTTCAAAAACTCAACTACTAATCTCAGCATAGCCAGGCTATAAATGCAACTGTGGAAACATGGTAGAAACACCTCATACCAATCTGTCAGATATGCTTAAATGAAGATAAAACAAGGTCACCTAGATTCTTAGCTTCCACATGGAATCTTTAGGAACACCAGCAAACATAACTCACCCTGTTAGCAGACTTCTTTCCTTATATGGAAACTGCTTAGTACAAGCTGGATGTAGCTTGTACACAACAAATTGTTTCATTCACACTGAGCATATAATTGTATTTTCATAATGCTGGCAAAACAAAACTCTTGAAACTAATTTTCCTGTCACAAACTTTTGATTTTATGGGCATTCAAGTATAAAGTTCTGATTTTGAGAGTTAGCCCATTAATTAATATGTACTGATATGTATGACACAGGATGTGCTTTATCCCTTTTCTAAAAAAATGTACAAGTAATTAGCTTCATGGAAAAGAATGTTAAGCATTTTCATGCTCTATTTATATCATGGCTTGAAGACTGGAATACTTCCAAATTCCTTATTCTTCAGACTTGACACTATTAATGTTGATTGCTCCAGACCAAGATTCTGTGGTCCACAGAATTTGTTAGATAGGAATCAAGTCCAAATTGAAGATTTATCACAGCCTTTTGCTATGAGTCAAACAATGTATGTAACCTAAAAAAAGGCCATCAGTAAATATTTGAAATAAACTACTTTTATAAAGGCTACACATCAAGGCATTATCACATCAAATGTTTAATTTTCTTTTAAACTAAATAGGAAGCATCTCAAAGATTTAGCTCAATGCATCAGTGATGTGACTGACAAGATTCTGCCTTTTCAATTAGCTTTTGATAAGTATAAAAACTCCAAATCTAAATGTATAGAATATGCCAGAAAACAAGACAAATCAGCATTTAAATCTAAATGTTTTACAGGTAAGACACAGGTTAAATTAGCAAGGGGACAAAAAGTAAAATAAAAATAGAGACAATATGAGGGCAGTTAGAATTTAAGAAGTGGATGTCAGCACAAGGAAAGCTAAAGAACAGCTTAAAAACTGTTCCAGTTAATATTATTTGGTATTCCTGATGGTTGAGGAAAAGAACTGTTGTGATTCAGGATGGGAGGGTAAGGGGCAATGAAAACATGGGAAATGGAGCACAGTCTTATCAACCACAGTGGAGTAAGAGGTAAAGGTAAAAGATATTGGAAGCACTGATTTGGGACGTGGCATCATCTATACAGAAAGGTCAGAGAAACAAATAAATAAAAATCTCATAGAAACTAAGGTATACAAACATTTATTAATGCACTGTGAAAGGAACAATGCATATCCCTATTTGTTTGTTTTTGTGTTAAAAAGGAGGGGGGGAGAAAGGAAGACATGATGTCAATTTTTTTGTAGATGTTCTTCAGCTTGGGGTGAGAAGTCTTGGCACCAGTTTGTACACGTATTTTTAATGAAGTTTCACAACCCTTGAAGAGATGGGAGTTAGTAGTTTAAGTGTATTTAAAAGAGGTAGGGGAAAAAAATGTGTACTGTTGCTAGTGACAGGGGTCCAGGAGCAGGAAAAAAGATCAGATGGGAGTCCTTGTGTGTTTATGCTTGCAATGGAGACAGGCAATTTACACTGTTTCATAAGAAAGCATATAAGACTGCTCGAAACTCACTTTTGGGAAATCAATGTGTTTGCATTTAGTTGTCTCAGGAAGAGATACCAACCGAAGAAAGACCATCCAGTGACTACACTGGAATTTTCTGGAAGGAAACTGATTGCAGCTGTGCCAACCTAAACAAGAAGCCTTAGTGTGGAATTCATTCATTTGTAGCAACTAAATGCCCTATTTCTTCCGTAATACTGACACTAGCATTTTTCCAATGACTCATTCTCTGATAGACTGAATATCAAATGTAAATGGTTTTCTCTTTGCATGTGTATCCTGCAAAATACTTTTGTGGGCATAACAAAATGTCTTTCGCTAGCAATACTCAAATATAATTTATACTTTAGAATGATCCTGTTTTTAGTGAAATGCCAATAATTACCTGCTTAATGTCACTTATTAAAATTTGTTCCAACAGGTAAATACCAGATTTTTGATCCTTTCATTGCTTTACTCAGTATTATACTCATATTCCTGGTTATATTTTAGCAATCCTTCCTCAATAGCTACTTAGAATATATGACCTGTGGTCCAAACTAATTACACATTCAACATCATCTGCTGCTTCTATTATAATCAGTGACCCCATATATAAAGTTAGAATGTCATTTATCTTATGACATTTTCTGTTAATTTAACTTCAAAGATTGTTGGAAATCCGTGAGCAGCTCTCCTTCTATTTGTTAAGAACCTGTATGGGTGTAAAGGCTGTTTTCTTTTAGGATTATGGACCAAAGCAATTGCTTTAAACTAAGGAAAATGGCAAGTCATGTAGCAGTTTTTAAAAAATGAGAGTTACTGGAACCCATTGAGAGTTGTATCTACAAAGTTGCCAGATCAAACAGTGGAGGGGAGCATCAACTCAAAAGATTTTAGGGCAGTTTTATCCAAAGACTGCCCTCCAGTTTTTCAACTGACCAGTTGTTGTGGACTTGGCATTTGCTTCCAAAGAAAGGCGGCTACAACTACATATGTTGACAACAGGGGAAAAACATCCAACCTACAAAGGAGGAAGTGCCTAAAATCTCTCTCCCTCCTGTGAAATAACAGAAAATGTTCCTACAAACCACTCTTTGCAAAATGCTGCTAAAAGGAGATAAATAACCTAAAGGGCAAATCCTTTACCCTTAAAAGAAAGACAGCACTGATGTGCAAACAACTTCATCTCATCAAACTGAAGGGAAGCAGAAAGAACCAAAAAAAAACTTCTCTGGTCTGGATCAGCTCTATTTCTTCCAACATTTTTCTTTTTTCCATCCTTAATATCCTTGTCCTCAGGTCTTTGTGTGACTATGTATGGGAATTTTTAGAAAGGGATAGAGTTGAGCTGTAAGCTAACAATTCATGTTTCTTTTTTGCTACTGGTTGAAAATGATTTGATTATGATAAAAACCTAGTGTGCGTTTTATTTTAACCTGAATTAGATAGTCAGGTAAAATTGGGCATTTGGTGATTTAAATAAATTTTCACAGTTGTGACAATTCCATGAAAAATGTGGCTTGATTTCCAGCACACTACCCAAGTGAATTGTGACAAAGGTTTGTTGCTCTTCCAGGAAAATATAAATAGATGCTCCAAAATTTGAAATAAAAAAAACACAAGAACTTGTGACGGCAAAACTTTAATGTAAGACACCCTGAATACAGCCTCAGCTAGAACAGTAATTCTGCATGAAGAAAAGATCATTCAAATTGAACCAAGACGTTTACTTAAATGTACTGAAACTTTATAAATACAAATCTTCTTTTTTCGTTCTACTGGATGATGTCCGGTGTTCACGATCGACATGATCCAAGTGTTCTCATTATTGATGTTCACAACTCAGCAAGGATGTTGATCAGGTACACGTTTCCTGAAAGGGAGATAGTCTGTATTACTAATAACCA
The DNA here is from genome assembly GCF_021869965.1 of Rhincodon typus. NCBI lineage: Eukaryota > Metazoa > Chordata > Chondrichthyes > Orectolobiformes > Rhincodontidae > Rhincodon > Rhincodon typus. Next base: position 42,431,572 of record NC_063349.1, read on the forward strand.
TTACACTGAAGTAGATCAGATTACCAAATTCTGCAAAATGCAGAAAGCTAGCAAAGATACAAACAACATATAGGACTTTACAGATTAGAGCACGTGGGGTGTTGAGTGGCCATAGAGGAACACAAAAAAAAATTAAGTCCCACTTATGAAGTGTTCCTCTTTTAGATCAGATCATGTGTACACAAACATTATTTTCATTTAAACATTTTATTTAAATTATTCCGAGTCAATGTCTGGCATGGATAAAGCTTTACCTTGGAGCTGCCTTAATAATATCATCCACTCGAAGGATCATTTCAGCTGCCTCTGATGCGCTCAGCAGAACTTGTCTCTTCACTTGGAAGCTCTCTGTAATACCCAATGCTGCCATGTCTCCAATAGTGCCATTTGTCATGTCTAAAAATAGAAATTGCAGAGTTTTACTTAATGTAAAAAATAACTAAGTCATACCCTGTACTCATTTTAAATGCATTATTTCAATCAAACAAATGCTCTATTGAATTTCTTACCCAATCCATATGTTGTTTTCCCTTCGCTATGAGCAGCTCGCAACTGAGCCACTAAATCTGCACTGTCATACCCAGCATTATCAGCTATGATTGTGGGAAGCTGAGGAGAAAGAAAATAAATGCACCATATAGAGTAACTGATATAATTTAACTTTTGTTTTAAACAAATAGTGTAAAGATTAGGAACTGACTTTTACTTTCACACAAGTTGCAGGATTTTATGATCATCGTGGTACATGGGATAAATAATGTAATGTTGTTAGATGTTCATGACGTTGTACAGTTTCTACCAAAGTGTGGCCTAGCACTATATTCAAAGTGTATTCAGCTTGACAGGAGTGTGCTAACAGCAAGCAGAAGCTTAAAATAGTGTAAAAAAGCCAATGTTGTACCCCAACCATACTTTATATGTTACATTTGTAGAACAAGTAATCACATGTTTTTCAAGTCTGACAGCTAGTCTCGAATGCTAGCTAGTGTATCGGTTGGAAAGAACTTGCATAGTGAACAGAGCCATAATCTGGAACTATTTATTCATCATTGTGAAATTAAAAATTTGTTCACAATTACTGTTGCGCAGAACAGCTTCCTATTTGGAAACTGTAATTGGAACTTAGTGTTAAGCATATAAATTAACAAAAATATTTAACATCTACATCCTAGTGCTTATACTACACAAATTATGTAAGAAGGTAGAACTCCAGTTTGAATCTCTGTATTAAATTTCATCTGATATATAATATGGATGGAACGGAGCTATACATTAGGCAAAGACCTTTTCTTTCCTTGTGTTGTATGGCAGCAAATATAGGAAAATCTTAAGTATGGATTTGAGAGATCAAATTGCCATAAGCAAAACCTTTCATACAACATACAATTCTGGAAAATGTAAGTTATGTTAGTTTTAGAAATTTGCATTTAGCTGTGAAGTAACCAGATGGATGACTGCAACTATGATTAACTGCTCAAAGTATTAGTAATTCAGAGTAATCCCAAAAATACCCATGAATAACATACTTAAGTAAAAAGCACGATTAAACATCAATCATTAAAGCTTAAATGAACAGTACATGACAAACTTGATAACTATCGCTTAGAAAATTATTTTTATTTATACAGTTATGTGTACAGAAGAAATCTGGTAATTAAAACACTGGAAGTTCACATGGCAAGCTGAGAGAGAGTAGGAAGAAGAAAGCAAGGTGCAACCCTGTAATGAAACTTACCATTCCTAGTGCTTTAGCGAATGACTCCATTGCTACAGCTTCTTTGCCTGGTGTTCGAACAGCAAGTTCAGACACAGCTTGCGCCATTAACATCTCTGAACAGCCTGGGGAAAGATTAGGAATTATGAAAAATTGATCACTGCATTGTGCAACAGAAAATCTGGAACAGTAATTGCATTACAACAAACAAGCAAACATCATTCCTCTGAGAGTGCTTCTGATTTGATACAAACTTGAGGGTCAAATGTCATACAAACCATTAAATTATAATCTCATTCTTGAAGAATGCCAATGCCAAGTAGTTTTATCTTGATGTTAAACATACAACTTCCTTGATCTAGACTCTCACCTTTTTGATGTGGCATTTTCTGTACACTAAGATTGTCATCTAGGCGTGTTGCAACACCAATTTTGCATTCAAGTTTTCCATTAACTTAGAACTGACTAATAATCCAAATGTATTGTTAAAACCAAACTAAGCAGAGAAAACTTTAATTTATAATCATTACCTCCTGTCACTGCACTGCCACATGAACGCAAGCAAGTCTGCTGACTTTATAATTATACATCCACCACCACGCGCTCGCTCTGTTTGCTGTTGTACATGCAATCCGAATAATAAATTTAAAGGCAAGGGATAGGAGGTTTAGAAGGGATTCGAGGCATGTTTCTCCCACACCCAGAGCATGGGGTATATCTGGAATACTTGAAACTCCATAGAGGACAAGGCTTTGTGCCAGGTGATGGAAAACAGGATCAAAGTAGATGAGTTCTTATTGACTGGCACAGACACAATGGGCCGAAGGGCTCTTGCCATGTTGTAAAGCTGACTTTAATTTTTAAAATAAAATTCCCCCTTAAATGTATGGCTGCATCCATTCCACTGCTACTGCAGGGAGCACACTCACTGCACATGCAATTACAATTCCTGCAACATTACTGCCAATGGTCTGCAGGTAGGTGTCTATATCAAAGAATAGTTAAATTGAATTGCAATGGGCACAAATTGTTTAAAATCTTGATAAATTTTACATCTACGGAAATTCTAAAACACTTCACACTTAATGAATTACTTTTGAAATGCACAGGCATTTTGCAAAACCAATTTGTACAAAACTATTTGAGCTGAAATGTTGACCAAAACAAAAGCTTACTAAGAAAGTTGAGACTTCCAAGTGATCAAGACCAACATAAATGTGATAAGCAAGCAGAACTTGACCTAGAATAAGCTTTGGGAGATGTAGAGATTTGTATGGAATGAAAGTTTACAATGGTAGAGGAACAGAGGCCTGCCAAAAATCTAATGGAATAGTCAAGGCTTTAGTGACAATTTGGGAAAGATGGTGACAGAGTGGTAATGTATTTAGCCCAGGTTAACGTCTGGGAAAGTAGGTTTGACATCCATTGTGGCAGATAGTAAAATCCGAATTCAATTGAAAAAAAATCTGGAATTAAAACTTGCTCTAACAATGACCATTAACCACTGTTGAGTGACGTAAAAACTTCTCGAAGTTCATTAACGTCTTTTAGTGAAGGAAATCTGACATCCTTCTATGGGCTGGCCTGCATGACTCCAGGTCCAAAGCAACGTGGTTCACTTTGAACTTCCTTCTTGGGCATTAATTACTGGACTAGCTAGCAACGTCCGCACCCACCAATGAATGAAAAAGCAGAACGTTAGCCAGTATGTGAGATGAGAAAGGTGTTGTTACAGAAGATAACCAAATACCTTGTTTCAATTTACTAAAAGATTGCAGGGTTGCAGTAGAATCTATATAAAGCACTACAGAGCAGAGTGGGCAAATCACAGTTGCTGCTTCAGAGGCAAGTTAAGTCATGAACTTATTTAAACCTAAACATTGGAGTAATTAGCAAGCCCTCAAAAGGTTATAAAACATACCTCCACCGTACACAGTTCTGGTTTCTTTCACTGTCTGAGCAAGTACACAGAGGGCATCATGCAAAGATCGTTCAGCCTCATCGAGAATCTGCTGAGTAGCTCCTCGAAGAACAATGGTACATGCTTCACCTTCAGGATGAGTGGAAAGATATAGCAAGTGAGCAAACGAATATTAGAATCAATGTGCATTATATTTTAACATTCTCAAGAATTCTGAAAGAAAAACCGGTTGTATTTATTCTGGCGCAACTGAACATCTCAATATTGTGAACAGCTACTTACCGAGCTCCACTCCAGAAAAACGAACTAGCTTATCCTCACCAACCATGACTTCTTCAATAACTTTACAATGTCCCAGTTTAACCAATTCCGGATGGTCAAATGTTGAAGCAATTTCACCACCTGAAATTAGTCACAGATATATCAATAAACTTAAAATCAATGTACATCAAGTTAGAGTCAGTGATATACAGCATGGAAACAGACCCTTCGGTCCAACTCGTCCATGCCGACCAGATATCTTGAATAAATAAAGAGTCCCATTTGCCAGCATTTTGTCCATATCCCTCCAAACCCTTCCTATTCATATACCCATCCAGATGGCTTTTAAATGTTGTAATTGTACAGCCTCCACCACTTCCTCTGGTAGCTCATTCCACACACATGCCACCCTCTGCATGAAAAAGTTGCCTCCTAGGTCTCTTCTAAATCTTTACCCTCTCACCTTAAACCTATGCCCTCAGTTCTGGAGCCCCCCACCACAGGGAAAAGATCTTGTCTATTTACCATATCTATGCCCCTCATGATTTTATAAACCTCCACAAAGTCACCCCTCAGCCTCCGATGGTCCAGAGAAAATAGCCCCTTTCTATTCAGCCACTCCCTATAATTCAAACCCTCCAAACCTGGCAACATCCTTGTAAATCTTTTGAACGCTTTCAAGTTTCACAACATTGTTCCTATAGCAGGGAGACCAGAATTGCACACAGTATTCCAATAGTGGCCTAATTAATGTCCTGTACAGCCACAACATGACCTCCCAATTCATGTACTCAATGCACTGACCAATAAAGGCAAGCATCCCAAATGCCTTCTTCACTGTCCTAGCTACCTGTGACTCCACTCTCAAGGAACTATGAACCTGCACACCAAGATCTCTTTGTTTAGCAACACTCCCCAGGACCTTACCATTAAGTGTATAAATCCTGCCCTGATTTGCCTTTCCAAAATGCAGCACCTTATTTATCTAAACAAAACTCCATTTGTCACTCCTCGGTCCACTGGCCCATCTGATCAAGATCTCTTTGTACTGACGTAACCTTCTTCGTTGTCCACTACACCTTTAATTTTGATGTAATCTGCAAACTTACTAACCATACATCTTACATTTGCATCCAAATCATTTATAAGAATGACAAAAAGCAGTGGACCCAGCAGTGATCCTTGTGGCACACTGCTGGTCACAGGCCTGCAGTATGAAAAGCAACCCTCCACCACCACCCTCAAGCCAGTTCTGTATCTAAATGGCTAGTTCTTGCTCTATTCCGGGTGATCAAACCTTACGAACCAGTCTACCATGAGGAATCTTGTCGAACACCTTACTGAAGTCCATACAGATTGTGTCCACTGCTCTACCCTCATCAATCCTCTTCGTTACTTCTTCAAAAATCTCACTCAAGTTAGTGAGACACGATTTCCCATGCACAAAGCCACGTTGACTTTTCCTAATCAGTCCTCGTCTTTCCAAATAAATGTAAATCCTGCCCCTCAGGATTCCCTCCAACAACTCACCCACCACTGACATCAGTCATGCCAATCTATAGTTCCCTGGCTTTTCCTCACCACCTTTCTTAAATAGTGGCACCATGTTAGCCAACCTCCAGTCTTTTGGTACCTCACCTGGCTATTGATGATACAAGTATCTCAGCAAGGAGCCCAAAATCTCTTCCCTTGCTTCCCACAGAGTTCTAAGGTACGCCTGATCAAGTCCCAGGGATTTATCTACCTTTACGCATTTTGAGATATCCAGTACTTCCTCCCCTGAGATCTGGACATTTTAAGATGTCGTTATTTATTTCCCCACGTTCTCTATCTTCCATATCCTTCTCCAGAGTAAACACTGATGCAAAATTCTTGTTTGTATCTCCCCCATCTCCTGCGATTCCACACATAGGAACTCAGCAAGGTCACCTAAATAAATTTTGCATTCTCAATGCTGCGATCACTTCTTCATAGTTGAAAAATCTTGAAGTGAATGATATAACGGGAGGTTATACTCCAAAAATAGCTGGTGAATAACAGAACTGGAGCAAATCATAACACATCTTTATTACCATTTAGAGTTGCCCATTAAAACCAGGCTCCTCCTAACCCAACAACTGGTTTCAGTTTGTCTGTTTATTGCAGCATATTAAATCACTAGTTATTGCCTACATCGAACGCACAGAAGTGATTGCAAAAAACATTTCTACACTTTCCAAACATCTAATGCAAACATTTAGTATTTATCGCCCTGTAAAATGCTTGTTCAAAAGAGGCCTACGATACAAAGTATGCAAAAGGCTATCTATTTTACATGGTACATCTGTTAAACCAGTTTTCATCAGGGACTACACTATCCTCTTACATGCAACATTACTAAAGATACAGCAGATTCAAAGATTTAGTCAAACTTCTCAACAATCATTTGCTTAATCCCTCAACTTTTCACCACTAAAATCATTGGGATAAGTTCTGGGAAAGGAAGAAAGTGTATAAGGTGAACAGGCTGTATCCCAACAGAGCAGAGATTGATGGTCCTGTGGAAATGTCAACTTTTGCTGTGGGGGATATTTAAGGGGTCAAGGGGTGGACACAAAGATGAAATATTAGAGAGAAGAAACAAGGTGCACAGAGAATCAGTAAAAGCAAGTAACCTGAGTTAAAAAATATTTCAGGAAGAGGAGGAAACAATGGTCAAATGCAAATCACCTAGGGTGTGTCTGCATGCACCCCAGACCGTCAATGTGGTTGACTGCTGCAGGTGCAATCTGCCTCGTGAGATTATGGTATGGTGACAGTGACAAGCCTGGCTCAAATGGGAAAATTAGCAGCTGAAAACTGGTGCAAAAAGGTATTCAGGAACGTTAACCACATAAATTTCATAAATACAATTTTGGAACTGTATCTTTAAATTTAACATAAGTGAATGGAGTCATGCAATTTGCTCTGTAGTCTGCCTGACAGTGGCCTGGTGATTTGATAACAAATACAAGCAAAGTGCTGCAGAAAATCAGCAGGTCTAGCAGGCTCTAAGAACACAGCTAACACTGAGTCGAATAGGAGTAGTCTTTGAAACTCAAGGAGGCTGGAAAAGTGATGAGTTTAATGTTATTTAAAAAAGGGATGGAGAAGAGGGGGGCAACAGGGCAGGACTTGTACAGTGAATGGTAGGTCTCTAGGGAGTGTTGCCAGACAAAGAGATCTTGTGGTGCAGGTGCGTAGTTTCTTGAGAAGGGAGTTGCAGATAGACAGGGTGGTGAAGGCAGCATTTGGCATGCTTGCCTTCATCACTCAGAATATCTAGAGTAGGGATGTCATATTGAGGCTGTACAGGACTACGCTGAGGCCACTTTTAGAATACTGCATAGAATTCTGATTGGCTTTTTAATGGAAAGATGTTATTAAATTTGACAGGGTATAGAAAAGATTTACAAGGATGTTGCTGGGACAGGAGGGTTTGAGTCATAGGGAGGGCTGAATAGGCTGGAGCTTTTTTCCCTCAGAACATTGAAGGCTGAGGGATGACCTTATAGAGGTTTATAAAATCATGAGGAGCATGGATAGGGCGAATGGCCAAAGTCTTTTCCACAGGACAGGGAAGTCCAAAACTTAGAGGGCATAGGTTTAAAATGGGGAAAGATTTGAAAAGGACCTGAGAGGCAACTTTTTCATGCAGAGAGTGGTGGGTGTACGGAATAAGCTGCCAGAGGAATGGTTGGAGGTGGGTACAATTACAATATTTAGAAGGCATCTGGATGGGTACATGAGTAGGAAGGGTCGAGAGGGATACAGACCAAACGCTGGCAAATGGGACAAAGTCAAGTTGAGAAGTTTGGTCGGTGCGGGCGAGTTGGACCAAAAGGGTCTGTTTCCATGCTGTATGACTCGAAGTGGAATGAACAATAAAGGTGCCCAGAACAAAAGGCAAAGCGAGTGCTAACCGTAGTCAAAAAAAAGTGTAGGCGATGATTAGATGCAGTTGATATGTATTAAATAACAGAACATGTGTAAGAGGATAATCAAAGAGGTCAAAGTTCATGAGCTAAAGTTTTTCAACTCAAAAGTTCTGAAGGTTGTAGAGCTTAAAATACATAAAAATGTCAGTTCTAAAGCAAATTAACACTTTCTGAACATTTGCATGATTAATATTCTAATTTCCCTATCACCTTTTGATTCCAACTGACCAGAGCCAGATCCTGTTCCAACTTAATAAAATCAGTCCTCCTTGATTTATACTTGATTGGGTCTTGTCTCGTTTCTTGATCACTTTTAAGCCTGTTATGATCATTGTTCCCCAAATGCTGCCTTCTTCCCGAGAACTAGACCTAACACAACAATTAAAACCCATTAAGAAGGAAAGACCGCTTGGAAAACCAAAGTTGCTGGAAAAGCTCAGCAGGTCATGCAGCATCTGTGAAGAAAAAATCAGAGTTAACGTTTCGGGTCCAGTGACCCTTCCTCAGAACCTCAAAGGTCACCGGACTTGAAATGTTAATTCTGATTTTTTCCTCACAGATACTGCCAGACCTGCTGAGCTTTTCCAGCAACTTTCTTTATGTCCCTGATTTACAGCGTCCGCAGTTCTTTCGGTTTTTATCTTGTACTCTATATGCCTCTATCAATAAAATCCAGGGTATTGTACGCTTTACTAACTGTTCTTTCCACCTTCAATGACCTATGCACATGTGCACCCAGGTCCCTCCACTCCTGCACTTCCTTAAGAATTGTAACCCTTACCTTACATTGTTTATTTGTGTATTTTTCCTACCAAAATGCATCACTCCACTCTTCTCCACATTCATCAGGTATCTGCCTGCCCAGTCCACCAACTCGTCATGGGGTGGGGGTCAGTTGGAAGGTACTGATGAAAAATTGCAGATTGCTGCAACAGAGTCAGAGAGCACAGAAACAGACCCTTCACTTCAACCAGTCCATGCCAAACATAATCCCAAACTATACTAGTCCCACCTGCTTGTTCGTGGCCCATATCCCGCCAAACCTTTCCTATTCATGTTCTTATCCAAATGTCTTTTAAACAGTGTAATTGTGCCCACATTCACAATTTCCTCAGGAAGTTCATTCCACATGCAAACCACTCTGTGCAGGAAAACGGGCCCTTCAGTCTTGAAATCCCCCATCCTAGGAAAAGACACCCATCTATACCCCTCAAGATTTTATAAATCTCTATAAAGGTTGTCTCTCAACCTCCCATGCTCCAGTGGAAAAAAAGTCCCAGCCTATCCAATCTTTCTTTATAACTCAAACTGTCCATACCGAGCAACATCCTGGTAAATCTCCTTTGAACTTTCTCCAGCTTAATAATATCCTTCCTATAACTGGGCGACCAGAACTGGACACAGTACTCCAGAAGACGCTTCACCAATATCCCATACAACCTCAACATGACTTCCCAACACCTATATTCAAAGGACTGAGTAATGAAGGGAAACATGCTAAACACCTTTTTGATCACCCTACGTGTGATGCAAGCTAAGAATTATGTACCTGAACGCCTAGGTCCTTCTGTTGTACAACACTATCCAAGGCTATACCATTAACTGTATATGTCCTGCCCATTTGTTGTACCAAAATGCAATACTTCACATTTGTCCAGACTGAACACTATCTGCCATTTTTCAGCCAATTGACCCATTTGATCAAGATCCCTTTGAAATCTTAGAAAACCTTCTTCACCTGTTTACGATGCCACCAATTTCGGTGTTGTCCACAAACATACTAACTTTGCCTTTTATGTAAATGATTTGGATGAGAATATAGATGACAAAGAGAGGACCCAGAACCGATCCTCGTGGAACACTGTTTGGTGACAGGCTTCCAGTCCAAGAAACATCTTGCAAATGGCAATACTGCTGTTACTGTGACTCAGTGAAGGAGTGCATGTTTGAGGTGGTGAATGGAGTATCAACCAAGCATTCCACTTTGTCCTGGCACAGCAAGTTGTTGCAGAGTAAATGCCTCTTGATAGCACTGCTAGGGACACCTTACATTCAATCATCAGTAAAAAGATGATAAGTTAGAAGCAGAAGCAAGTCATTTAGACTCTCGGTCAAATTGAGGTGGTGTAATTGGCTACAGTGGATTTGTCCTACTGTTATGGACAGCATACGCCTGGGCAATTTTCTACGTTGCTTTTGGTATATGTTATAGCTACTGAACAACTTGGCCTCAGAGCAGAGCTAGCTGTGGAACGCCAGTCTTCAGTACCACAGCGGGCTCACATCAGGATCTATAGCCTTTGCTACCCAGTGCCTTGAAAATTCATTGAAAAGTTTTACAAAGGAAGGGAGAAGCAACAACAGCCACTTTAGCTTACAACAGTTTTGAAACATTTATAAACAGTAACAACACTTGAAATGTCATAGCATACAAAGCCACAGGAGAACTGCTGGTACATGGGATAAGAACAAATGGATATTTGATTACTGGAGCAGACATGATGGCCAAAGGGTCTTTTTCCCATGTTCTATAAGCTGAGTAATCTTGAAAACAATTAATTAGCATTTGAAAAAGTATGGGCTAATAAATGAGAGCCAATACAGAGTTGTCAAAGCCAAACTTTGTCTGACAAACTTGGAGTTCTTTCCTGCTTTGAGAGGATGAAGGTAGGTACGTGGTTAGTAATTGCCAATTCCCTTGAAGCTTCACATGTACAAAGTACCACACAACAGGCTTATTAAAATCAATGTCTGGGGCGTAAAGGAACAATAGCAAAATGGTTTCAAAATTGGCAAAGGAATAGGAAGTAGTATGGTCTCAGAGACGAAAGTCTCTTAGAACTTGGACTACTGATATTTATATATATTAAAAAAACCTAGCCTGGGTAAATAGGACACTTTCAAAATTTGCTGATGACATGAAACTCAAAATTATGGTAAACAATAAGGACAGTAACAGACTTTTGGAGAATTGATTGGCTGAATTTTCAATGGGGTGGAAAAACTGAGACCAGAGATGGGTGAAACACAAATGTAGGGCAGGTTGCAAATGCGGTTTTAAATACTGGGAATGAAGAACCTCAGTTACACGAAGAGGTTAGAGAAACTGGGATGTTCTCCTCAAGGCAGAGAAATTTAAAAGTAAACATGACAAAACCATTCATGAATTTGAAGAGTAACAGGAACATGGTTCCAGGGGAGGAGGTCAGGAACCAGGACAGACAATATTAAAGGATACTGGCAAAGAATCAGAGGAAACTGCAGGATTCCTGTATTTGAAGAAAACAAAATTATAGAATTTGGGCTAAGAATAGGAGAGTGGAACTAATTTGATATCTCTACAAAAGAAAATCTCTGGCATAGACATAATGGGCCAAATTGCTACCTTCTGTGCCGCATTATTCCATGATTGTATAAAAACTGATCTAATACACAAGCTGCAAGATTTTATGCATTTGACAATGAATTTGTCACACTACAAAATAATACAAAGTGCCACATGATTTCTACTTCAAAATTCTACGACAGTTTAAGATAAAAATTGAGAATGCCTGAAAAATCAAATACTAAGGAAAATAAATGAAAAGAAATTAAGCAACAATGAACAAAGCAGGTACCAATTTTTGAAATAAATTGTTCTGATATTGCGCAACATCTAACTACAGGGCAAATGTATCTTGAGAATTACTTCTTTGACTTACCAGTTACAAGTGCAAGGCGTTCTATTCCAGAAAAGTCAGCATGTTCAATAGCCATAACACCTGCCGCACCAAACAACTGTTCAGGGTAATTATAAATGAGCTGCCTGAAACAAAAATTGAAGGGTATTCATACACAGTTGCAATAAACTAAAAAGAAAGTCAGCTCATTTATCTGAAAACTTTTGAAAATAACAACTGTCTTAAATTATAGTTTTCAGTACTACCTATTGATAAAACAATTAATTCCATGTTTCAGGATGCGATCCACCTTTTCTTTCATTTTTTCCTTTTCAGCCAGTTCAATTTCTGCAACTTTTGCAGTAGAATCTACCCGCACTCGGGAACCAAATATCTGTCAAAAGATAAATCGAGTTAAAAGTAATTGTAGAATTCTAATTATGGCACATAGCAAAGACCAGTAAAGTTTCTTAAAGGTGACAGAAAATGAACACCCAAACAATCCATACTCACCTTAATTTTATCCGTATCCATACTAGTGTTTGCTATCAGAATTTTTGCATTTTCAATTCTTTTGGGTTGGTTAACTCCAATTTTCTTATCCAAAAGAAAGCCTGCAAACAAATGTACATACTTCTTCAAAGATTTAGACAATCTTGATGAAATCTATATTATGTTATTCTTAGAACTATCTATAACTACTCTCTGTGTAGAACACCATTACTATTTATCCCCCGAAAATATTCATACTCATACTGTAAAAATTTATAGCAAGGTGACAAAATGTATTCCATCAATTATCACAAGTGAGCACAATGAAAACATTTATACTGATGACTTATTTAATGTCAGATTTAAAAATAAAAAATTGTGCAAATCATTTCCCTCATTTCTGTAACATAGCAATAAATATTCAACTGTAAAATACTGTAAACATAATATACACCACTGAGTGCCTTTAAACCATACCAGACAGATTCCAAACTCTGGTAACAAGAAAGCCTATAAGGGAAGGTAAAGAAAGATAGGAAACATCTTTGTGGAAATCCACAAAATGTATCCAAGATATTATATAATCTGTGGCTGACAGTGAATCATTTCAAAGTGAATTGTGTCTGGATTATAGCAACAGGCATTTCAAATGACAATGGTTTAATTCTTTTTCAAATTCATCACCCAAATTCTACCTACTGGACATTATCTAGATGTAACTTTTTCTAATGAATTAGGAGATAAGTTACCTTCATCCAGGTAGGAATCAACTAAGCTCCCTCCAAGTTTCTTTATCACCTGAATAGCTTCAAGATTACCAGAGCCTTTCAGTCTGACCACAGCTTCCACAGCCAGACTAGAAAAGTGATCTTTATGATGAGTAAGCAGTTTGGAAGAGAGTGTCGTTCTGGCAATATTCATCAAGTCTTGATAGAATTTAGCTTCATCATCCCTGTTAATAAAAATGAGTCACAAACATGATAATTACAAGAAAACACAATTACATAAGTACTCTAATTTATTTCTGCAACCTCGTTTCAATTCTTTCAACTACATAATTATGCAAAATGATATAAAAAGCCCACAATTAAGATCAAGTGATTCAAGAAGTAAATGGTAAACATTTATAATGGTTGGTAAGTGACAGCATTTCTGAGCATGAAATACCAAGACTTGTGACATAATATATGACAAGTAACATTCACCCCACCCCAATAATAGTAGTGCTTGTGAACTAACAGTGTGCTAATTTGAAAATCAGAGTTACTGACACACTGGACTTAATTTTGCAATCTTGCACAATTTGCATTATAATACAGCAGAAGAATAAAGGATGAGACATTTCCTAAAAATACAATCTTAAGGTTGCTGCTGTTTTCCCTCTATGTGAGACTGGCGAACAGCACCACAGACTATAAATTAGAGTTAGAGTTATTCCTTGGTGATAAAAATCTTACTGTTTTAAATATAGAAACTCTGAACTAGCTGAGATTTCTCCTGGCATCACTATACATATGAAATCACATATGTAGTTCAACACTGAAAATTTGGGCCCAGATTACTTAATTTTACACTAAGCATTTTTAAAATAAGTTATTTTGGATCTGGTATGTTAAGACTCAATTAGTGATCAATGGATTTCCAACATTTTAGAACTGAAAATTTGTCAAAGGTGTAAATTAATTTTTTGGCTTTTAACATTCAGCAATGCCTTGAATCAGAAGCAACCTTTGTGCAATTTAATAAGGAAGGTCACTTTCCTTTGATACCTTTTAAAAAAAGAACACACTACAAAATATCTCACCCATGATCCACTGCAGCTTTTTTCAAAGCATCCCTTGCTGCCTGGGTTGCTTTCCTCCAACCGGCAATGATTGTCTGAGGATGAAGCTTTTTAGCGATAAGTAATTCTGCTTCCTAAGGGGAATGAAATGGCCATAAAATCAATAGCGACTCTCAAAACAAAATTAATTTCATATCAATTTTTATTGACAGCTAACCAAGCATATTAATGTGACATTCTCAATTCAGTAACTGATTGGATTATTTATTTGGAAGCAGAAAATTATTCAGAAAGTGAACAATCCATTAATTAAAGGCTTAAGACAGACTGCAATATAAACTAACATCCAAAAAGAATTTCAACAAGATTTATAAAAATGTCCCTTTGCAGTAAGAATGTGATTGTACATGACTTCTTTTTTAAAAGAAGGACAACAGCAGATGTTCAAACAACATAGAAATTGAGCTTTATCTGTAAATTCAACATAACCAAAATATTATTATACTGGTGCATTAATCAGATTCGCATTGCAACAATGATTCACTCTTATGTTTCTAAAATTGATGATAAGACACAATGTGGAGACAAATGTGAATTATGAGAAAGATTCTAGCAGCATCATCTTGTACGTCCTCTTGTGGCATATACAGAATTGCATTTGTAGAAGCATTAGTCCAAGGCTCTCCAACTTTCCTTTTTGTTGACATAAGTAAATGGACTCAGTTACTATAACCGTTAAGAATAAATTAACAGAAAGATTTACGTTAAGAATACTTAATTGAAAGTAAATTATATACCAAACGCAATTTTACTTCCATTGGATTATTTGACATTTCTTAAATGCCTTCCTATTCTACTGAAATTGAACAGTACTCTGGTTACACCCACACAAATCCAACATTCTACTGGTGTCAACAAAAACAAATTTCATTTCTTTCAGCCCAGTAGCAATTTTATTGAAAATTGTTTCTCACTAAATGAGTACAACCGAGATCATCAGCACACCCCAAGCTGTTTCGGAGCCAAATTAGAAAGTGGACTCTAAAAATAACAATACAAATTACCATTAGTATAATCATATAGGTCTCTGAACAAATGTTAGCTCACGCACCAGAACGCTCAGTTCTTCAATCTTGTACATCCAACTGAACTGAGAGAAACTCATCAGAAAAATGATAGCTCATACAATGCAATATTTCCTTTATTCTGCATTATATATTATTTCGAGCACTGCTTGAAAGCGGGCTCACAGCACCACTATCAAGCCATACTGATAACTTAAAACTCCACCATCTGTCTCAACTTCATGTTTCCCAGCAGCTTTTGACTGTTATGTTTGCGTAATCACTTCCTCGTCCTAATCAAGACCACTAACGTCAAAACTGTCTGACAGCAGAAACTCCCAAGTTTTTTTTTGTTTCTAACCATGTTCCTAAGCCTCCACCATTCCTTCAAGTCACATTAACCAATCAAAAAATCTGGTGCTTCAAGACCACCTGCACTTTAACTGCTGTCAAATAAACAATGCACTTCACTTTGGCAGTGTCCAGCTCTCCTTCTGGCTTTTCCATCCTTTATAGATACTGCACAATCACATCCTAATTCATTTAAAGGATCCACGAAATCCCCCCGACTGCTTGCTCCCTCAATGCCCTATTATCCCAGTTTCTCACAAAAACTGCTCTCCAGCAAAATAGTAACATCTGTTTCTCCCAGAACTGGTACACAATCATTTTTTTCCACAAAAATGTATTCTAAAATCTACCATGCTTCCCAACTACCAACGTCAGACCTCCCCCAGACTCTGAAAAAAAACAGTACCTATATATACACACCATATATAATTATCCTTTATTGCTTCTTATTGGACAGCCTCTTAATATGGGTTATGCAGAGCACAGGTCCTTCCTATCCACTATTATTTCCCTCCCATATGTAAAATCCTGCAAAGAGTATCAACTGTAAAATGTTTCCTTTTATTATTCAGTAAATCTATTTAAATTTCATGCTTCCATGCAAAGAAACACTATCCTTGCAATTCGGAAAATATAGCAACTCAGACAACAAAATTTGAAATATCCCATTATCTACTCAATGTTTCTGTATTTTACTCTGGTCGATAAAATCTGAGTTTTATAATCCAAAATTAATTTCCGTAACTCCTCTCATTTTACAGCCAAGTTAACAAGCAGGTAAGTACAATACAACCAACTGTTGTAAAAATACAAAAATATTATTCTTTCTTTTGACATTTCCTTGCAATTAGAGAAATTGAAAACATTTCACTTACTCTCAAGAGTTCAGCGGCTAACACTGTCACAGACGTAGTACCATCTCCAACTTCTTCATCTTGTACCTTGGACAGCTCTGTGAGTAAGAAATCAGTCAAACCATCTCCATTAGAAACTCTCCAGACAGCAATGTTATTCAGCCAAGATAATAATTGCTCTTCCTTCCCTACAGCATACAATTTTACCAAAATTACCAATCTGCCAAGCTCCAACACAAAAAGGTCCACACTAAATAACCAAAGAGAAAGTTATGTCAAATTAACTTATGTAAATTTAAACACAGCATGCCAGTGTTGCCTTCAGAAATATATATATCTTATTCACCTGTCACTGAGGTTAACTGCCATGGGTGCACTCTCAAATATATTGTACCTTTGGGGAGAATTTCCTGTAAAAGTTCATCCAAAACCTTAAAGTTCATCCACTCAGTTTGAAGTGTGTGTACGTTGATACGTTAGAAAGCAACAGCATAAAGCCTAGGTCAAAGAGATCTTCAACAGCCTAATTCGCAGCTCTACTCAGCGGCAAATTAAGTCGATGGCCAACAGAACAGATAAGGTCCTTTCCCATTCTACTTTTGACTCCAACTACAAAATTTCAAGGTTTATTTAAATTCCATCTACACAACTGATCATTTGTTAACTTACCAACTAAAATTCTAGCTGCTGGGTTATCAACACCTATAGCTTTAAGGATTGTTGCTCCATCATTGGTCACTGTCACAGAAGAATCTCTTCCACCACTCAGCAGTATCTTGTCCTAGAACAGAAAAATTAATTCCTTTGAGTGGAATAGAAATCATTGAACTCCTAGAGTGTGGAAACAGGCCCTTCAGCCCAAAAAGTCTACACCGACCCTTACAGCACCCAACCCAGACCCTCCCCTTATAACCCACCTAATCTACACATTACGGGCAATTTAGCACAGCCAATCCACCAAGCCTGCACATCTTTGGACTGTGGGAGAAAACTGGAGGAAACCCACACAGACACAGGGAGAACGTGCAAACTCCACACATACAGTTGTCTGAGGCTGGAATTGAACCTGGGTCCCTGGTGTTGTGGGGCAGCAGTGCTAACCACTGAGCCACTGCGCCACCAGTTTCAGAATAAATATTATCTTAGCTACGAAGCACCCAACAAAATATTCTTTCCTATAAATCTCCAATGATAAAATTAAACAGCAAGGTAAATTACAATAAAAAGTTCTAATCTCAGATAGCCTATAATCTCATTTAAAGTGTAGAGAACTTAATTTACATTCAAGTTTACAAATGTTGAAAAGTGTGAATTTTGCTACTTACCATGCCTTTTGGACCCAAGGTACTTTTAACCAAATCTCCAACTGCAATGGCACCAATAAAAGATGACTGAAACAAATCAAACACATGTTGAAAATATATTGTCCGATGCAAAACTCTAATTATACTTTGCAATTTTAAAGGAAAAACATTCATAGTTTGATTTCCAGTGATCAATTCAATTCTAGATCTTATCCACTTTCCAACACACCACTATAAAATGCATGTGAATGTCAAGTAAATCCAGGTCTCAGTGAAAATTGGAGGACTTTCTTAAAATAAACTACTTTGTAAGTTTTTTTTGACACATCATGGTGGGGTACCATGAACTAAACAAATATCCCTCGACCACCTGCCCCATTGTTGACCTGAACAATAATTCCTCAAGTTGCGCACATACACAATTACGTTGAGATTGTGAAGGTATGAAACAGACTGCTCATAAGCTACTCCCTTCAAAGTACCGTACATTCAAGGCTGTGTAAAAATGTATAAAAGGTACTAAATGCTGAACTGAACAAAGTGAAGCAAAGAAAATTTAAAAGGGACCATTGCTTCAAAATATCATCAGGGACTGAAAAAAGTTTAAGTGCGTAGAGATCAACTGCCTACAATAATGAACATAAATACAAACCTTCAATTAATCAGACAATGCTGATAAAGTTATTGATGAAAAAGACAAATATGATTTAATTTCGACCCCCTACTGATATTTTCAGCTAACTACATCAGCCCACTGATGCTACAACTTTGCTTTTAAACATTTTCTAGATGCATTATTCCAAAATGCCAATATGAACATTGAAAGGCTATTAATTTAAGCATTATTACCAGACGGGCTGTCTCAGCTTTTTCTTCATCGGCACCAGCTTTGAAGATGTTCACAGGGGCAAATGAAAGGGAAGCCTAACAAAATAATTAAACTTCAAATTAATATTGCAAATTTCAATGAATGATAAAACAAGTACTTTCAAATTAGTAAATTACCATAGCCACAGCATTTTTTTTTATTTTCAAATACAGAGCACTATCCTAAGTTGAAAAGTTGAACCATCTTTATTTGCACTTGAACTACTGTATTTGCTTGAATAACGACAATCAAGTGCATGCATGCCAGATTTAAGTGCAGGAATTTGAGGACTTCCAACTTACTTAAGCTGCAGTGCTCAACGGAACATAACTAGTCATAACAGCACAGCAACTTCACTAAGTTAGTAAAAACACAAAAAATGAAAAGCAGACAATGAAATTACTTTTTATCATATGAGGAGGTCATCAAACTCTCGTCTCAGCTTTTATTCCCTAAATGTTCTTCAAGGTGGCCTCTCATCCATAACTGCAACCCATATCTTAACTCAGAACAAATATAGGTCAGTGATAGATGTTACAGGTCCATAAAAACGCACACTTAATCTGTATGTTCAATTCTCTTAATGGCTTCATTCTTCCCTCTCTCAGCAACCACCTCAAGCCTCCTGATACAAAAAAGGACATAACTGCATTAGAAGCAGTTCAGCGAAGGTTCACGCCACTCATTGGTGGGACAAAGGGCTTATTTTGTGAAGAAAGGTTGAATAGGTTGTACTTCTAACCACTGGAGTTTAGAGGAACGCGTGGCATCTTAATGATAAACAAGATCCATACAAGTAAGAGGAAATAAGTATATAGAAGTTAAGGCCACAATCAAATCAGCTACAAAGATACAGCAGGCTTAAGAGATCAATGACTTATTCAAGCTCCTAATTCGTAAGTTCATAACCCTCAGAACTCTTAAATTATTCAAATTCTGGCCTCCTGTACATGCAACATTTCCTTTAGCTCATCACTGACAGCCATATCCATCAACTGTCTCTGCTGTATAGTAGCCAAGCCTCTTCCCTTCCTTCAAGACTTATCTTGAGTTTTTTTTGACTGTGAACTTTTAAAAATGAATCCACTTTCTCCAGATTCTGCAAATTTAGGCACCTTCTAACCTCTCCTCAGTCTCCTGGCCCAAAGAAAACAAGTTTTGCTTTATTTCTGCACCCTGTATACTGCAATCACATATTTCCTGCAGCACAGGGGTCACCGGATCCGAAACGTTAACTCTGTTTTTTCCTTCAGATGCTGCCAAACCTGCTGGGCTTTTCCAGCAACTTTGTTTTTGTGCCTGATGTACAGCAGCTGTAGTTCTTTCGGTTTTTTTTATGCTGTAAGTGTACTGTTTAATACAATACTGACATAACTTTAAAGTGGAGCATGAACATGGTCTGGTTGGACTTTTGTTTGTGTGCTGTATACCCAAAGTCAACTTCCCACCTCTTACATTGCATGGCCCTGCTAATCCTCTACTCTATGCCTCAACAGCCTTATCCACCTGAGGTAAGAGACTTGGGTTGTTGACGATGATAAAAATGCCCGGTTCAATTTATTCACATTTGAGCAGAGGGGGGGAACAGACTACGCCTGCGCACACTTCGACAATGAAGCCCCGCCCTCAGGAGTACTGGAACTTTCGGCGATGCCGCTTTTGTCCGCTATCTAGAGGCAGCCGGGAATCGGTGACACTCCGCCCGATGAGAGGGAGGTTGGGGGAAAGGAACGGGCGAGGGGCTGGGGGTTTTCTCGGACGCCGAATCTGTGTTTTCAAATTTAATTGTCCCCAGTCAAAGCCGATTCCGGTGCTGTCAGCCTGAAGTCTCTTCCCAATCTACCCTACCCACATACACACACACACAAAGCTTCCATCCCACCGGTGGATACGTGCTGAGGGTAGAGGTTGGGGAGAAGAAACCGCTGCCCAACCCCGGGGGTGGGGGAAGGGGACCGGCCCCGGCATCGTGAATATTCGCAACACGTGCCCGACCAAGACGGAAAACGAGAAGATCGAAGATTCAACTTCCCCCCCGTTAACCAGCTTTTCGGAAGCAAGGGGAGGGCAGGCTGCCGAGGGGAGGGAAGCGACTCCCGGTCAGTGTGGGGACACAGCGAGCACTTAAGACCGCAGACACCTACCATCTCGGGAGCTCGAGCGTCACCGTCCCCTCAGCTTCTACCCAACCGCCGGAAGCTGCAACCTCCCTTGACCCGGAAGTTGGCCGCGCCTCCAGAACCCGGATCGACGCCCGCTGCTTGGTGGCGGGGTCAACAGTGCGCAGACTCCACGGAGCAATGTTCTACCCGGCTCCTTCGAACAGAATAGAAATTTAATGTCACGTGAAAAATACAATGAATAGTTTTATAAGTCGTCCCACCACAGCACCTACAATGACAAAAGACACACTTAACTAAAACTAGGACGCAGTTCATCACAGTTTAGTTAATGGCTCCAGTTAACGCTACCCGTATATCATGTACCACTTACCCACACAATTCAAAAACCCAAGAAACTCAATTCAAAAGAAAAGCCCAATCTCATAGATCATGTTATCTGTTTCTTGAAGTTAGGCTTTCGGCTACATTCATGGTGCAACAGAACTAATTCCACAGATTAAAAAAAAAAGTTCAGGTGAATCACCAGATACCAATATCAAATGCCTGGGCCAACTAAAGATTCATACGTAATTAACTGTCAGTGCCCACTCTGCCATTTAATTAGGCCTCAAATCCCTTACAGTTGCAGATTTTGGTGAAGTGTTGATCGTTCAGATGAAGTGATTGAAATGTGAGGAAGGCAGAACAATGTTGAGACACAACAAAGTGCAGGGCTGGATGAACACAGCAGGCCAAGCAGCATCA
>NC_063349.1:42453065-42493455 GCF_021869965.1 Rhincodon typus
TGATGCTGCTTGGCCTGCTGTGTTCATCCAGCCCTGCACTTTGTTGTCTCGGATTCTCCAGCATCTGCAGTTCCTATTATCCCAGAACAATGTTGTGTTTAACTGCCAGACATTTTCACATTATGATTACTTTTTCACTTTGCTCCCAGCTGACATTAGCAGTTTTGATGAAGTGCATGACTTGTCCTTGGATTCTAGCATGGAGCTTTTTCTTCTAGTCACTTTTAGTGCATCAGGACATCCAATTCTGACATTATTTGTCCTGGCAGCCCATCAATGCTAGATAAGTGGCATTCTGACCAAATTTAGCAGCCACGATGCTTTGCAGCAGGAAAGAAGGAAGGAGGGAAAAAAGGAAGATAAAATGACAAAAAGAAATTATGTGGAGAGTGTTGAAACTCATTACTCATGATTTACAGAAAGCTGAGAGAGTAGTCCATCACTCATCTACCTGGGTTGGAGTGATTGCCAAAACCCGGAGATGAAAGATCACCCCATTCTATCCAATTTCATCTTAGCTACCTCCCAGGTCTTTGATTTTAATTTTGTAAAATGTATGCCTACCTTTTTCCACAATACTATCACAAAACCAGTTTTACCAAGAGAATACCAATGAATCCATATCTTTTATGCTTCCTTTTTGAGAGGTCTTGGGGCGAAGGTGCAGGATTTAATCTTTCCAAAGGCCTCGAACACACTTTTAATGTCATCTTCTGACAGCTTCAGGTGAACTGACTTGACATAAACTCTCTGAAATGCTCTGACTTCCCCTGCAAGCTGGTCAATGATTGGTTCAGCTTGTGCTATGCTACTCTGCCTGCCAACCTTAATGTTTCTGGATGTTGATGCAGCGGATTAATTAGGTCATTAGCCACCCTGCCCCCAACTGGGAGGTGTGACAGTTAGTTATGTTATTTACTGCCCTCCCCACTAGACCATTGCCTCCCCCTGCCCCATCAGAGGTGCACTAGTTAGTTAGGGTACACCCCCACTCCTCACAGTGGAGTTGTTCAGGTGGTGCAAACAAGAACAGAAATTGGAGAAACTCAGGTCTGGCAGCATCTGTGGAGGGTAATTAGAGTCAGTGTTTCAAGTCCAGCCCTATTGGAGGGGGCGGGGGGTTCACTGGACTTGAAACATTTACTCCATTTTCTTTCTACAGATGCTGCCAGACCTGCTGAGTTTCTCCAGCTTTTTCTGTTTTTGTTTGTTTCAAATCTTCAGCATCCACAATTGTTTTCTTACATCATTAAAATGGTAGGTTACCTAGTTAGTGAGGTACCCTTCCCTTTCCTAGGGTAAAGTCAATGGGTTACAGAGTTAGACAGGTACCCTCCTGCCCTTCCCACGGTTGAGGTGGTGGGTTAATGAATTAGCTAGGTATCCTCCAGCAAGCCCCCACTGCCCAGCTGCAGAGGTGGGTTGGCTAGTCAGTTAGGTACCCTTCATCCCCCTTCCTGGAGTTGAGGCAGCGGGTTATGTCGTTCAGATTTGCTCGCCGTGTGTCCTAGCTTGGTAATGATGGCTTTAATCAGTCTCCACTATATTGCCTCCCTCTTACCCATTGAGGGGCAGCTTTCCACAATAGAAATAAATGTGAATAATGTGTCCAGAGACAGTTGTTATTCAGCACAAAAAAAGTTTATTAATCATACACTGTTAAGTACAATGCTCATTTTGCAAGATGCAGCTTATTCCACAGGGAATTTCCAAGAGCCATTAAACACCGAAGCTCTGGGCAGCTGCCAGATACATAAACCATGATTTGTTTAAAAAAATTTGGCGTTACTTAAAAACTAGAGGACTGATGTAAACCAAGTAATGTGTTGCAGTTACAAATGTTTGTAAAATCATCATTCTCATGCTACAAAAAGTATTGGCACTTTTGACATTTGACAACCTCAGGCACAAAATATATGGGCATTCCTTGAAACCAACAATTTTGGCAAACAATATCTGTACCTGAAATGCAAACAATATAATATGGTAACTTCTAACTAATTTTTTGTTTGGCGTACATCTCATACTCAGTTATGACAAAGAGCAATGCAAGAAAACATGGAATGTTTGCAACTCAAACACCAAAGGGGCTAAAATATATATAGAAAAATGTACAACAAAGTTAAGTATTGATGTGCGCCACTCTGAGCTTGTACTATTTTTTGTGTCCTATGTAAAAATAATTTTAAACTATTTTACTACTTTTATACAATCACTACATTTATGCAAGACTATCATTTTATAATGCTTGTTAGAAAAATTTACAGTATTGTACAATACAAAAATAGCCAAGCAACATTAAATGTAAGTTTTCATCCTTTAGTGTATTTTATAGTCTAGGAATGGAGGGTCTCTGTTTCTTCTTTGCAATTATTAAATGGCACCATCACTGACTAAAGGTTTAATATGACAAATTATAATCATGTCAAAAGTATTCTAATTTTCGGTTGGACAAAACCGCAATTTCATTTTCAGAATGTGATTCCATTCAACAAATTAGACCTGAATGAAACTAGTAAAAGAAAGTGAACTATTTGAAGCAAAAGGAGCAGCATTGATAGCAAGGTATTTTGAACATGATGGCTACAAGGCACAAACATGATGTTTAAATCTCGTTCAAAAACATCCTTTGAAACTAAGGATATACTGCATGATACATCCTCAGCAATGTTATATTACTGCCTGGTCAAAGTGATTAATGCACATTTATACATAGACTCTGGTGGCAAAATCAAGTTGTATATCAGCATCAGTTAAGGCTAATGAGACACATACCAATCTCAATAGAAACTGCAGAAAATAAATTTAGTTAGGTATGCCATTTGCCTGCAAAGAATACACATACCATATAAAAGATCTGTAAGATTGCTGGAAAAGCCCACAAAGTAGTAGACCTAAATATCTGCATTCATGTCATGTTCGTGGGAGCGGCATTTAATTCCAAGACAGTTGGAAGGAATTAGTACTGTAAAAGTTATCAGGTTCTAAAACCTAAGTTTAAACTGTAGAATGATAAGTCAAAAAGGGTGTTCTTATGGAGTTCCTGCTCTGCATGAATTCCCTTTAAACTGGTATAGCATGTAAGGCTCAAAATACAATATTCCTATAACTTTTCCTTAATTAAGTCTATTAATTTGTCAAATTTTAGAAGAGAGAACTCAGTCTGTCTCTATTTAACAAAGGTGCAACTGAACAAAATAGTGCTTCCTTGGCTCACATTGGCAGGTCAGTACTATTATGCCTTGTTTTTCTTGCAGTTCCATCATCTCTTGGCAGTGCTTTCTGTAAGTTTGACATGGCAGCAGTCTTTTCTATGTCTATCATAGCATATAATTCTGTTCGCCTGGTTGGAGTCTGTGGAAGTGGAGTAGTGGGTGTTTTTGGAGTCTGTGGATTATCTGAATCACTACCACCTTCCAAGTCAACTTGGATGTAGTTCAGCTGCCTATGTTCAAGACTTGGTCGTCTTATATCAAAATTAAAAACACTTGGAGAACAATCCAGTTGTCGTAAAAAATCAACCTTGTGTACGTTAGGCTGAACAGTTACATTCTCTGTATTGACATAGTTGTGCATTTGATCAAGATTAGTGTGATAACCGTTTTGAGAAGGTGTCTTTGGTCCCAAACTATCTTCTTCATCTCTGCTTAGTTTCCGTACTTCCCACACTGGAGGCAAAGAAGGCAAGTTTTCATAATTCAAGAGTGCAGTCCTTCTCTGAGCAGAATTGTTTATATTCTGAGCATCTGTACCATTATTTGACGTCAGTCTACTCCGCCTGCCTCCTGAGGCATTGGAGATTGACAGGCCATTAAGATTTTCAAACCCTAGTTTATTAGTAGACGGTGCTTCTTTGCGCTCATCACTGTCGTAACCAGTGTCCCAATCAGTACAATTTGTGCCACTGCCACTTGTCTGTTCACTTCGAAGGGCTTCCTGTCTCTCCTTTTCCATTTGTTGCATTTGGACAGGAGTTGGTCCCAAAACAAACTTAACCCCTTCAGGTTCAAAGACAACTTGTGGGTTTCTCTCTTCCACTGAACAGCAATGATCTCCTGGTTCTCTGTAGACATCACCATTTAAGGGCTGGAGTTCCACTGATGTTTGCCCAGTGGATCTGTTTTTCAGTTCTTCATGTACACCAGAGGTATTGACGTATGTATGGACCTGTGGATAGATGCAACACAAAGACATAAAGAACCATGTTGAAAGAACCATATTAAAAGTATGAACCCTACCCGGAGAAAAAAAACACCAAAATTAGAGTGATAATGTCTTCATACTCAAGTACAGCTCGTCCCGGGGTTACGAATGGGTTCTGTTCTTATCATTGTGCGCAATTTGGAACACAATACAGTACTGTATAAAATAGCTGTTTGTAAGTACGAGCAAACATTCGCATGTGGGATCTTTAAAGTTAATGTTAATACACCCCTGTATGTGATCTTGATCGTAAGCACTGGCATTGGTAAGTCGAATGTTCATAAGTCGTGGACTGCCTGTAAATGTTTCTTCAGATAATATGGTTTGAAATTAGTAGCAATTATGCAAAAATGTCAGTGTTCATCATTACTCCCCTGAAATTGACTGAAACTTCTGAAGACTGTAGTTAAATGCAGAAATCTGCATGTTGTCAGCGACTTTATGCTTTCCCAGAGGATTCACTATTGGGGTCCACCCAGAATGAACCAGGTAGAAATCACTGATCAGATAAAAGGTTTGCTCTTTTAAACTACGAGTCAAATGAGAAGTAACTAGGTTTTTAGATAGCGTATGAAGTTCATAATCACTGTTGAATAGCCTCACTGTCGCAGACAAAACAATTTTATACTTGTTGAATGTCAAGTTTTCGGCATTTTTATAAAATAATACAAGTTTCCTCATGACAATTCAGATTCCCTTTAAACCACACGTATATTTCAATTATTTATTTCACTCTCTGCAGAAACCCAAGACCCGGAGTCACATTCAAAGAGATTTGGAAAGGTGACATCTTTGCCACAGAGCTGGGCAGCTTTCTTCACGGCTATTAGAGGGTGCTTTTGCTTAGCCAAAGACCACTAAATCTAGACATTTTTTTCAGCATGAAGTACAAGACATATCCTATTTTCAAGAGCTTTCTGTTCTGCAGATCTGAAGAATTAACTTGAATCTTTAATATCCTGACTTTCTTCCTTGAACAATTTTAGAAAAAGCCAAATGTTATCCAAGAACTTAAGAAATAGGAGCACTAGGTGGTTCTGCCCTTTGAACCAGGTATCCTATTTAATGAGATCATGGCTGGTCTTCTACTTCAATCCCATTTTCCTGCACTTGTAGGATTGTACTGCTTGACAATTTTAATATGCAGAAATTGACCAATCCCGGTCTTGAACATCTTAAGTGACTGAACCTCCTCTGCCCTCAGGGGCAGAGAATTCCAAACATTCACCACTCTCCAAGCGGAAAGATTTCTCCTCATGTCAGACATAAATAGTCTAGCCCTTAATGAGACTTTGTCCCCTGATTCTAAACTCCCAGCCAGGGGAAATCCTTCATTCACCACCTCAATCCCTATAAGAATTTCTATGTTTGAATGAGATCATCTCTCATTCTTTGAAACTCCACATTTTTTTTCACAAATATTATGCATTTGTAAAAGCAAAGTTTGCTAGCTCCTTGCATCGATATGCAAACACATTTTTTTCTTACCTATAAAATTATTTCAGGGTAAAATGTCACACTGTTCGTACCTGTTCCTCTGAAAGAATCAGAGGGTGAGTTGACTCCTCATCCAATGAGGGCAGACGTGCACTACCTACAGATGGATGTCGTGTTGAAGGGTGAGAAGAGCCATCTCCAAATGATGGGTACCGAGGATATCCATTTGGTAAACTTGGTTGAACAAAACCTGGAGCTGTAAGGAATGAAATACAAATAATTGTAGAAAATATTGTATGCTTATTCAAATTACATTTTTACAGTATAAAACTTAACTTTAAAAAAATCCTGAAATATGTATGCCCTATGGAAGCTTTCACTTTTAAATGTGGCCCGTCACAAGCATGAGTCCTCTAACTTCAGAAGTGATGTAGAAACCTGCAGATTCGAAGTACTGATTCCTAAGTTTACCAAGGATCTTCCACTGAATTAAAGTAGCCAACTGGGGGAACGTCCATGGACGCTCACCACCACTTTATCAGAAATTTGACAGTATCAAAATTCAGCTCAGCCTGATGAAAGAGAAAGCAGCAAGAAGTCTGGTTAAATCAATATTTGCATCAGCACAGCTAAATGCAAAAAAGTATCATAGGCAGCTTTTGATAATTATAACCACCAAAGTCTCGCAAATTACAAAGATTTTTAGAAAACTACAGGAGCAAACAATTCTTGTTTCATGGTTATTTTTTATTTTGATATTCATGCCCAGATTTAAAGTGGTTAGTGTATCCTGATTAATATTAAAGTGTCTTCAACGATGAGAAAATGTTCAAAAATTTCCAGTGACTGCTGTTTCCTAGGTTCACCCAAGCAGACTGTACACCTTGATCCTTCAATCTTCTCTCTAATATACTCATGTAGTCCCTTATTAAGGGTGCTACACCACATCCTGTTTGCCTATCCTTAAAAGAATAATAACCTTAAACATTCAGTTTCCAATCTTGATCACCCTGTAGATACTTTTTTGTAATGTTAATTAAATCATTACTTCAATTTGTGCTTTCAAATCATCAACCTTGTTGTGAATGCTGTGTGTATTCAGATAAAGTACATTTAAACCCACCTTTTTAATATTATTCTGCTCCCATTTAATATTTGCCTTTGCTTAGCTGGCATCAAATTAAGCTAACTACTATCTCCTATTACCAGTTCTACTGCGCTCCAAACAGAGCTCCCTCAGATTCCCATCCCTTGCCAATCTTATTTAAATCCTCCCCAAAGCAGCAGCAAATCTCCCTTTGACTTACTCTAATAAGATTTAATCCACCCCACCTGCCCCAGAATCGGTGAGAAATTTGATACCCTCCATCCTATAATTCTTACACCCTGTGTTGAAATGTTCAATTTTTCTACTCCTATGCTCACTAGCATGTGAGACAAAGTAATGTTGAGATTACAGCTTCTTGGGTCCTACTTGGTAACCTCCTCCCTAAATCTTTAAAGTCTGCTTTTGAGCCTCAACCTCCTACTAGCTACTGTCATTGATATCAACGCAAACCACAATCTCTGGCTGTTCATTATTAACCAAGAGAACGTCCTGCAGCTGCTTCACAACATCCTTGACCCTGACATCAGCCAGCCAACATAACATCCTGGAATCATGGCTACGCGTGAACAGCTACCTAGACCCGAGCTCGAGAACATTCTTGCTAAACTTCTCCACACTCAACCTCCTTCCCATCCTGTAAGATACTCCTAAAACTTACTTCAGTGATGAAGCATCAGATAATTTCTCTTAATATCTTTTTACATGGTTTGCTGTCAACACACCTATGAAACATCTAGGAGTGTTTTGCTATGTTAAGTGCAGTATCAGAATACAACCTGTAGTAATGGAAAGCAATGGCCTTTAGAATGAGAGGATTTGAGTGCAGGAGCAGGGATGGGTCACTGCAATTGTACAGGGCCTTAGTGAGAGTACACCCCTGGAGCATTGTGTCAGTTTTAGTCTCTTTATCTGGCTATGGAGGGAGTGCAACAAAGGTTTACCTAAATCTGAGACGGATTGATTTTTGCAAGATAGTTACATCAGGGAGCATAGAGCCAAGGTGTGTGGATGAAATTAGGACCTGGATTAGCCATTAGCTCATTGAATGTGAAGCAGGCTCAAAACATTGACTGGCTTCCTCCCATAGGCAACTTGCAACACAGTTGAATGTAACATATTTGATGGATAAACTAGACCATTTTGTATGTTGATATGAACTAGCTCAGTGCTTTCTGGGCTTATTCATTAAAGAGAAAGGGTGTCCTACAACTTGGTTAATTTTGAAGCCTCTGTTTCAGATCTTACCATAAACATGACATCCTTGCTAACAATTCCATTTCTCATGACACTCTCTGTTTGATGCTGAGCCAACATGTTGAAATCCTACCCTACACCCTAAGCTAGCTGCTGAACTCATATTTTCTCCATCACATAATTTGGCTCCTGCCATTTCCAGAACACAACCTATTTCAGACCAATCCCTGCTAAGGCTGTCATTCATCCTACTGTCACCATCATAGTTGATTAAGCAATGGTCTCCTAGTTGGTGTCCTATCCTCTACTGCTCATATACTGCAGCTTCTGAAAAACTTTGCTGCCTAACGCTATCTTGTCGACTGTTCATTGCTGATTGACTTTTCTGAGTTGCATGTTTGCAGGAGAACTGAGGAATAAAAGCAAGTACTACAAATGCTGACGATCTGAAATTTAATTCAGGAAGCATCAATAGTATGACAAAATTAGCAACATTGTTGAGTCAAGAAGCCTATGACATTAGGTTTGTGACTAAAAGTTGTGAATTTTCAAGTTTACTGGCACAAACTTCAATCCAACAAAAAGAAATAGGTGCGGAACTGGACCATTTGGCCACCCGAGCCTACATTGTCAAGATCATGGCCTCAACTCCACTTTGTGATCAGCCTTCTATAATCCTTCACTCCTCTGTCAAAGAATTGTCTAAACTCAGCCTGCGTGTTTCAATAAGATCACCTCTCATTCTTCTACACTTCAATGACTGCATGTCCAATTTTACCCTATTTGGCATCTCTTCCTGGCTAGTTGATTTGTTATTTGTATTTTAATAATTGAACATTAACCTCCCAGCTGGATGCAATCACAGGAGAGAACATTTTGGCTTTGAATTACACGGAGGCTGATTTAATGGCTGGAGCATCTTTAGACTCTTGGCCTTCAAGGTGAAGCTGTTCGCTGACAAGTACATCTGAACAAAAATAGCAAGAATACTCACTGGTTGGTGTTCGTGGAGTTCTCGGAATATCCAATTCATTTTGTGGTTCATTTCTTTCTATAACCGGCTCTTCGACTACGCTTATACTGTTCGACTGCATGATATCTTGCAGCAAGTTGAAAATCTCTTCTGCTCGTGCACATTTGAAAGCAAAGATTCCTAAAGAACAATCGATAAACATTAAAGATCTAATATGCAAATGATACAAGACATTTTGAAAGATGTGTGATAACTTTGAGATATGCAATGTTATAAATTTTTTAAATTGACATTTTTACAAGTTTAATACAAGTACAAACTTATATATTGATTTTAACCTAAACAAAACATTGCAAGTTTTACAGCATCGTTCAAAATAAAGTTTGACACTGAGCCTCATAAAAAATAGAGAAGGAGAGGTGTTTGGTGCATATTCCAGAATTCAAAGCCAGACACCAAAGGCATTGGCAACAAAAAAGTGGAGCGATTAAAGTCAGGGATGCACTAGATCCACAATTAGATATGCACAAATATTTTGAGAGTTATGGTGCTGAAGTGGATGACAGGGATAGGGAAGGAACAAGGTGATACAGTGATTTGAAAACAAGGATGAAAATTGTTAAATCATGATGTTCATGTCAATGATGCACAAAACCTCCTCCCTCCCCTTTCCCCTAAAGATACTGAATCCATGTTGGAGTTACGGCCTCCAAGGTCTCTGCATTTCACCAAAGTGGCCATTATTCTTTCAAGACCTGACATCGAGAGCTGGCAGTTTATTCATCCTATGGGGTTCTCTGGCCAGGAACCATCATCATTTTTTCAGCAGACATCACTAGACAGAAGTCAGGAACAGTCCCACTCCCACCCCAGTGTCACCAAAGCAAATTAAAGCAATCCAGCTGAGAATCCATAACACAGGACAGACCATGAATCAAGTCTTTGTAGTCCATAAGGCTCAGCTATCTAATGGATAAACAATACACCACTGTAGAGAACCACATGTGGACTTTTATTGGTGCATTTAATAATTAACATAAAACACAGAACTAGGTCATAAGGGAAAAAAGTTGATAAATTGTCACAAAATTGGAAGAAAAAAAACCACAAATTCCATGATACTATGGAGAGACGGGGTTTGTGGTCAGTGCGTGGGCATTGCTGTTCATACAGATGTACAACTGACAGCCCATCTGAGAAATTACACACAGTAAAAGGCAGGCACTAATACTAGCCATCTCACCAGTATTGTGTCTCTTTGCAATGAACAGCAGAGGGAGCTTCACTTACCACTACACGTACAGAGAGAAACCCTGTAATGTCCACCTTTCCCAGCATTTTGATTTATCCTTCCATTGTAAGCATTAAGTCAGAGTTAACATTGTTAATTTAAGTATTAAATGCTAGAACTGATTATTTTCTTAAATACCAAGACTGAATCATGATTTTTATATGCAGAAAAAGTTTGATAAACTTTTGCCACAGAAACACCAATGAGCATTTGAATTCATGCAAGATGTTTATCCCTTGATGTTACTGAATGAAAAACACACTTTTTGCTAAAGGAGAACCAAATTGTGAAAATCAAACATCAAACTGTAGTTATATGTAGTTTCAGTTCTCCAAAATGCTTCAAGCTGGTTCATAAATAATGAAATAGAATTTAGAATTAGAGTTTGTCACATGTACTCAAGTATACGAGTACAGTGAAAAATTCACAATATCATCATTCCCAGCACCATCTTAGGTTTAAAGGTACATAGGTACAAAATCTTAAGCACAAAGTAGAAAGATAAAGATTTTCTCTCAATTAAATAAAAAGCTGTGTTTCCTTGAAAAAGGTTAACAAATGAAACAGAACACAGAAAAAATAAGTTCTTAATTACAAAATTAAGCTGCACATCTGTCAGAATCAACTGCAGCATCCCCGGACAAAACGTGTTCAAACAGCTGATAGACAAGAAACAGACATGACCACTCAAGATACTCTTGCATTTAAGTAAAACATAGAAACATTGATGTGCTGCTATAAGGCTTTGGTTTAATATGCTGAATTTCCTCATACACACAAACTAGAGTAGATTTGACGGAATAACTGACAAACCAAGATAAGGTTCAATTGTTCATTCAGTTATGAGACAGCACTACTCATGCAATCTTGACCTGTTAACAGTTCATCAAAAGATAAACAGTTTTTGACTTAGATAGATTACTGATCTAACTCCAATTATGACATCTCAAACATTTACTTCATATTGCATACAAGTTATTGGTCCAAATAGGTTGGGCACCTAACGTGCCAGCACAGCGTTTAAAAGTGTCTACTATCAAGAAGCTCCCAAAGGGAGTAGTGCTGGCACAACAGGGGGCAAACCTATTTGGACCAAATAGGTTTCCTTCATATGTACTAAAAAGGAAGAGGACAAAAAACCAACTTGTTTTTCATTAGATGTTACTAAACCAGGAAAAGCAGTAGAATAAAGTGAAGGACGTTTTAATCATGCTCCAATTAACATTAGTCTCATGATTAGCGTAACAGGGAAATAGATTAAAAATAAACTAGAGCATTGCTTAAAAAAAAGACATTTTAATTTAAATTTTACATGCATCAGGAGAATTCACAAAATTACAATTGCAAAGGGCTGGAAACAACGTTTTTATAGCAGATGACAGTGCACTGATTGGCAGAGGTATTGTCATGAAAATGCATTAATTGGATAACAATTATCATATTCTGTCAAATTTAAATTTAAACTGGGGAGATCGACTAATTTGCCAAGGCATGTGCCCAAGAATGAGCCAGAGAATGTCTGCTGCCTATTTCGTCACGTTAAAACAGGCAGTGTTTACATGTTATTTTTCCTCTGCAAAGAACTGTTTGCAAGTGTGCCACTCTGATAATCACATCTACAAGTTGGCCAATCTGAAAACAAACCAGAACAACCAATCTAAAGAAAATATTTATTGCAACAGTGTAAAAATAACTTAATTGGTAGTACATAACCTATAAAATGTTACTTAATTCAAGGTGATAGGTTGTGTTGGCTTTGTACTATTACTCGTAAAAAAGGTAAACTCACCATAGTCCTAGAAGACCACAGGCTGCTCTCTCGTAAGAGAGCAAGTGCGTGAGGTTAGGGGATGGGGGACAGAAGAGAGAGACGGTGGGGGGAGAAGAGAGAGAGAGCGCACAAGAGGCTAGAGAGAATGATGACTGGTGGTAGTTTAATCTGAGGTCACAATGCCTCAAGCAGGGTTGAGAAGGTAGGACCTTCCCTGTAATCTCAAGCCCATATGGGAATTGAACCCATGCTAAATAACTATTTGCAAATTTCTTAATCACAAACACTTTCAATTAGAACACAAACTAATACTAATGTTCAGCCTAATCATTCCATAATTACTTCTTCCAGTGGTAGTATCGTAGTTTGCAAATGACACAATAAACCTTGTGCTTGAAGTGTGTTTATTCCTGCTATCCAATTTGCTAATCTTGGTGATTGGATTTCCAAAATCAACACAAAGATTCTACGTATAATTTTAAAATTGAGACTCGCTATACTTGTTTGTCCAGTTTCAATCATCCAGTCTTCAAGATGGAGTTCTTCACTCAATGTGCAGTGCCATGGAAAATACACTATTCACAATTTGAACATCCTCATTCATTGTTTAAGCTATACCCTTTGTCTTATGAAGTAAATCTACTGAATTTCTAACCTAAGGCTTCTCTACGTGAATAGTTTCACTGCCAACATTTGGCCTTACCATTAACAGCCATCTTTGCTGACCTGTCAATTTTAAAGGTACTGTGAAGGATAGAGATTATTCATGACTTGGACTTTTGAAAAACAGCCAAGCT
This sequence comes from Rhincodon typus, assembly GCF_021869965.1. Classification (NCBI taxonomy): domain Eukaryota; kingdom Metazoa; phylum Chordata; class Chondrichthyes; order Orectolobiformes; family Rhincodontidae; genus Rhincodon; species Rhincodon typus. The sequence continues at coordinate 42,465,840 of NC_063349.1, forward strand.
CTCTCAAACAGTAAAATTAATGACTGGTTAACATAATTTTGATTCTACATTTAGAAAAGAATGTTGGCCAGAGAACTGGACAAACACCTTCTTCTTTGAATAATGTCATGGGAAACTTAATGATCTGCTACACCACCAAAATATGCAAATTACATTAAAGTTTAAACTATCAGAAGGACACCATCACCAGCAATCCCTCAGTGTTATTTTAATTGTGTTTAATTGCTGAATTAGAATTTAGACTAAGATAACTGGGGTGACGACCTTAGGGTGACATAACACATCACACATTTTCAGGAAGATTAAATATTGGAACAAAGTACATTTTAAATCAACATGAAATTATTAGGAACCTCTATCTTTTGCTCCTATAATTGTAATTACACAGCAATGTTCAAATCAAAATATCTTAAATAGCTCTCAGAATAGTTTTTAAATGCAATAATGGTTGGTAAAATTGAGTGAACTCAGATCAAGAAGTTCCTTAGTCTGTGCCGAGTTGGGTCATTGCAATAGGGCACCAAAGTAGCCCTCAACTTTTCTGATTTGGGAGGGGGAGGATTATTGCCAGGAACAAAAAAAAAGCAAGAGATCCAGCTTCTCATCATTATCAGTGGTCCTTGCTGAAAGTGCTGGTGTAGGACAATATCTTGATCATTTAAAAACAACATTTAAAGGAACCCAGTCTATGAAATAAATGACTATCATTATTTTAATGTATAAGATTCTTAGAAGTCTTGACAGGGTAGATGCGGAAAGGTTGTTTCCCGCTATGAGTGTGTCTAGGACCAGAGGGCATATGTCAAAAAAGGCACCAGATATTCATGACAGAGACAGGGAACAACATCATCTCTCAGAGGGTTGTGAATCAGTGCAATTCTTTACTACAGAGTGCTGTTGAGACTTAATCATTAAGTATATTCAAGGCTGAAAAAGATTTTTAATCTGCAAGGCAATCAAAGATTAAAGACAAGGCAGGAAAGCAGTTGAGAACTGTCAGATCAGCCATGGTCTCAGTGAATGGCAGAGCAGACTTGATTGGCTGAACTGCCAATTTGTGCTGCTACATATTATGGCCTTACAACCAAAACAACGAGTGCGAGAAGGCTGTTAAAACTGTGTCTCTGTGTGTGTGTCTGTGTCTACTATATACACAAGAGCAGCTCCAACTGAATTCAAAATAAGGCAACTCCTTAAAGCAAAGCATAATTGTGAATACAAATTCTAAGAGAGTCAGTCATTCTTCTAAATCCAGTTAACAAGTGGCTGACATACCTTGCCCAGTTTGACATCTTCGGCCACTTTCAAAAGAGAAGAGGTTAGAATCATAGCCATAACGACGCAGGCAGAGGTAAGGCCATTTCACAGGATCTCTCTTCCGTGTATGTAAAATCAATTCTGTATCTGTAAGTTCCATTATACCAGAACCCAGCTCATTACCATCATCATCCACGTTAATCACCTGTGGAAAAAATACAGTTTAAACGTTAGAGTTTTATGAACTAAATGCCACTTGTACAATAAAACATGCTCCAAAATATCAAACATTTGCGTCAATCCCAACTCCATGGAAAAAGACTTTGTTTTTGGACTTGGGCGTCATGATACTTAACTCAATCGAAAAACAACAGTTGCAATCCAAAGATTCATATAATGTGGTTTCTGGATCTCCATTAGCATGGGCAATGCTACACTGTTAAAAACAGGGACCCTATTTATGCTAGAGAGTTAGAAAATACTGGTGAAGGTCAGAATCCTAGATATACCCTGATTATGCTTCTAACTAATACTGAAGTCTCTGATTTTGTTTTTCTTTAACTCTATTTGTAACATTTTCTCTTGGTTGCAGCTTTTGCAGAGTTTTTCAAATAGTAACCAACTACAAGTAGTTTATGTAGAGCATTGTGATGCTCAACTTCACAACTTCAGACATAACAATAGTTAACAAATCTTTTCAGAACAAATTTTCAGGGGTGAATAACAAAGATGTTCCAAATACATATGAACTTGTTTCAGAGGGAAAGAAACATACATACATATGCACATAAAAGATTGTAAGCTTAAAACATAGATAATACAGTGTGGAGCTGGAGGAACACAGCCAGCCAGGCAGCATCAGAGGAGCAGGGAAGCTGACACTTTGAGTTGGGACCCTTGTTCATTTTCTGAAGGATCCCGACCCGAAACGTCAGCTTTCCTGCTCCTCTGATGCTGCCTGGCCTGCTGTGTTCCTCCAGCTCCACATTGTGTTATCTCTGACTCCTGCATCAGCAGTTCTTAATATCTCCAAGCTTAAAACAGATTACCTTAAATTTTGCTAGATGGTCATCTGGGACAGTGTCTTTATCTGGACAGCTACAAGAGCTACCCATGACTTCTTCAGAAGACCGCCTGATCTCTGAAATGAAAACATTTGAACATTACTTATTTTCAAGTAAAAACAATAAGTGTTTTCCATTTACATGACTGATTTTTGGGGAAACATCAGGGAACATTTTCAAAAGAGAAAGATCAAATTTTACTATTCTACATTTTTTTTATGTTTAACTCTGCTCAGTTAGATTATGTTTTGTCTCCACAGATGCTGCCAGACCTGCTAAGTTTCTCGAGAAATTTCTGAATTGGTTTCAGATCTTCAGCATCCACAGTTTTTCATTTTATTTTAGGTTTAAATTGTTTTGCTTACAGTGTAAAAGGACGAAATGGACGAATAGTCATATTATTGTCAGATAAAAAACTGGTTTAATGCCAATATCAGGAGAACAAAGAATTAAAGTCCAGTCTTCCCCCATCTCATCCATGAATCCCACAGCATTTCAAAAGTAACTGAAAGAATGAGTTCAAGATTGCTATGGCCATTACACATATAGCTGTTGTTTCTAAATTAAAAACTAAAATATCACAACATAGGCCAAGTTTAAGCAATTTACCAAATAGGTGGTTGATAGCTACGGAAAGGTTCCCAGAAATGACGACTTGAGTTTTGTGGTGATCAAGGTAGTATATTAGCACAGATGGAGAATTGGCTAACTAATAAAAGACAATGTTGGATAAATGGCTCATTTTCAGGATGGTAACATGTAACTAGTGGAGTGTTACAGAGATCAGTGCTGAGGCCACAATTACCTACAATATATATTAATAACTCGGCTGACAGAAGTAAATGCACTATCACCAAGATTTTGGATGACGCAAAAATAGGTAAGAAGGCAATTGGTTAGGCTGACAAAATTTCTGCAGAGGGATATATACAAGTTAAGTGAGTGGATATAATCTTGGCAGATGGAATATAATGTAGGAAAATGTGAGCTTATGCACTTTGGCAGGAAGAGGAGGGGAGCTGAATGTTATTTAAATAGAGGAAGATTGTAGAAAGCTGCAGCACAGAGGGATTTGGAGGCCTTCATGATTAAATCACAAACAGATAACACACATTCAGCAGGTAATAGGGAAGGCAAATTGAATGTTGACTTTTATTTCAAAGGGAATGAAGTATAAAAATAGGGAATTCTTGAGGTTGGTTGGCTTGCTGAGCTGGTTTGTTGTTTTGCAGACGTTTCGTTACCGTGCTTGGTAACATCCTCAGTGCAGCCTCCGATGAAGCATCGGTGTGTTTTCTCGCCTGGTTTTTAAACTCTGGGGTCCATTGAGATGGATTGCCTCACTTGCAGTTTTCTTTCATAGTGGAATGTATATGGGGTCGAGTTCAATGTGTTTATTAATAGCATGCTTCGTGGAGTGCCACGCTTCCAGGAATTCTCATGCTTGTCTCTACCTAGCCTGTCCCAGGATCTTGGTGTTGTCCCAGTCGAAGTGGTGGTTCTCCTTGTCCATGTGGATTGAGATGAGTGAGTATTGGTCGTGTCTTTTTGTAGCCAGTTGGTGTTCATGTACTCTTGTTGTTAGTTTCCTTCCTGTTTGTCTGATGTAGTGTTTCTCGCGGTCTCTGCAGGGGATTTTGTAGATGACATTGGTCCTGTCCATGGCGGGGAGTGGGTCTTTAGTTTGGGTGAGCAGTTGTCGTAGGGTTGACGTGGGCTTGTGTGCCACTCTGATGCCCAGCGGTCGTAGGAGTCTTGTGGTGAGTTCCGGAACCAGGTATTACCACGCAGTGTGAAGTACAAACCACCCATCAACAACCCACAAGCCCGGAAAACAGCAGAACAAAACGGCCGCAAGATGGTAAGGGTAATGATAAATGACGCACACACCCGGCTCCACAAATACAACAGAGAAATAAAACCTCAAGACTCCTACAACCACTGGGCATCAGAGTGGCACACAAGCCCACGTCAACCCTACGACAACTGCTCACCCGAACTAAAGACCCAACCAACCTCAACACCCACAACCCGAGCTACAGATCTACTCCAAAACCTTATAGGGAATTCTTACTAGAATTATGTAAAGCACTGGTTAGACCACACATGGAATACTGGAAAAAGTTTTGAGCTCCTTATCTAAGGAAAGATATAGAAACATGGGAGAAAGTCCAGAGAAAATTCACTAGATTGATTCCAGGTATGGAAGGATTCTCTTATGAGGAGTGGTTGGCAGGGTGGGCCTGTACTTATTGAAGTTTAGAAGAATAAGAGGCAACCTCAATGACACATTCAAGATTCTTAGGGGGTTTGACAAGGTAGACGCTGAGAGGTTGTTTCACTTGTGGGAGAGCCTAGAATCAGATGGCATAATCTCAAAGTAACATGACAACCATTTAAAACAAAGATGAGGAGGAATTCATCTCCTAGATGGTACAGAATCTGTGGAATTCTTTACTGCCGAGGGTTGTAAAGGCTGGGTTATGTATATTTAAGGCTGAGATAGACAGATTTTTCATCAGTAAGAGAATCAAGATACATGGGGAAAAGGTGGCAAAGTGGATTTGAGAATGATCAGATTAGCCATGATCTCACTGAACAGTAGAGCAAACTCAATAGGCTGAATGGCCTACTGCTGCTCCTACATCTGACGAATCTTCTATAATTGAAACAAATTCAAAATGAAGACAGAACACCGATGTTAAATTTCATTTTCTAAGTGTTCATAAATCTGAATAAGCAATCACGAATGTCTAACTGGCTTTACATAAGCGGGGAAGAATACAGATTGATTGGAAGAAAGAAGTGATTTAATGTTTATGAAGAAAATATGTAGAACAGATTTGACTGTTTTAAAACTGTTGCAGTGTGTATCAAAAATACATTTCTAATATGTACTCCGTTTATATTTTTCAGGAGAAAAGTTTTAAAAGGTTTGTCCAAAGATAAATTATTTGAAGTGGAATTGTTGCAATTTAAAGTTAGTTGTCTTGGCTGTTATTTTTCTAGTACCGATTTCACGATACATTCAATACACTAAATTTATCAAAAAATGAACTGAATTGTGAAATTAAATCCTCCAAAGACTGCTAAAAATTCCACATTTGCTATTTAGTTTATGATAAACTGACAGCCCTACATAAAACTGATGGAACTGTAAAATTTGAGGTCCTACCACTAGTTTAAAGAAAGTCAGAATTTCATGAAATAAAGTCAGAATTTTGATTTAGTCATGATTAATCAGAAACCCAGAACCTAGAAGACTGCATCCTAGCTTATATGAAACTGTTTGGAGAAAATCACAACTGTACTGGAACAAAACTTGTAAACTTGTACACCATCACCACGTCCCCCTCCAACCCATCACACCCACAACCCCTTCAAAAGACCCAGGAAATCGAAATTTCACACTTGACTTGTTTTGAAATTGTGAGACCAGGAATCTAACTACCCTGGGTTCCTCCTTTGATTGGTGTCAATCTTTCCTTTTTCTCCTAATTTGGAGCTCAACCTAAGGATATTGTAAATACTTAAAGAAGAAGTCAGATGCAAAACAAAATTCATCCAATTATTTGTTTTCTCATTGCTAATATCTCTCGCAGTAAATTCTTGAAATGTATAAACTTTATCTCCATATGTGTGGAATACATATTCTTGCGCCCTGTAGTTCAGTAGATTTAATACTTACAACAAAAACTACGTTACATAACCAGCCCAATTCATTTAAAGTAGATTACAGTAACTACTGTGTACACCACCATATATTCTTTTTTCAATGTCATAAGTATGTCAGCTACCACTTCAAAGCTGGAATTATGCACTTCAACTTGCACTGTTCCATCATTACTAATACTCATTTTGTCATCCACTTTTCTGCGATGTCACATTTTGTCTGCTCAATCCCTCTTCTTTAGATGAGGTTAATTATGTGCCCTTTTTACAAAACGTAGCAGGTCCAGCTCTCAAACCCTAAAATTAGGGAATTTGACCCTAATAATGTGAAATTGATCAGCTCAACTACTGAATGTCAATAGCTGGTACGACTTTAACCAACTGAGTTGTCTGAATAATACTTTTGGTACGAGTCTGGATTAAGATGCTTTTTTTGCAAATGTTATGCCCATACCTCTCTTCATCCACAGGCACAAGATACAATGTGTTGATCCAGTGTTAAGTATTGACTACCGGTAACCAGATCTTGGAATTAACCAGTCTCAAGCAGTTTGGAATTGATTGGAGACTCTGGTAAGCTGACTTGATGGTTCTGATATTCAGGCCATCAGGGCCAAAGGCTTGCCTATCCTTCCAAACGATGTCTGATCTTTGCAATTACTGCAGTACGTCTTTTAAACAAGAGCTATGAATCAAACCTAAAATGTTGATTCAATGTGACGTGGTGTCCTAAAGCACGAGGCATCATCTGCTTTACCTCAATTTGGATTAAATCACAGAGTTCGCCAGGTCTTCACACCTAATTTAAACCTCTAATCAACGCTAAATAAAAGTGGATTTCTCTGTGCCAAAGAATAGTCATATTTGACTTAAACATAAACTCTTTTTCTCTCCCAGAAATGCAGAGTTTCTCCAGCAATTTCTGTTTTAATTTCTGATTTCCAGCATCTGCACAATTTTGCTTCTGTTCATTCATCTCAGAGTTATTTGGAAGATGTTACAGATGCATATTAGCTTGCCTACATAACCACAATAACTTCAGCCCTACTACAAGCAGTAATCGACTATGTAAAACAGAGGCATTTTGATGTGAATGACAATATGTAAATTTAAACAGTAAATCTGTAACCATGAATCTTTTCTCAAGTACATTGGGTTGCAGTGCCAGACAGGTTCTTTAAGACCAATTCAACTGCAATGTTAAGGTTTTGCATTTCGAGGTAATGAATAGCTGTCTGGATGTCAATGCTAAGTAACAGTTTCCATTAGCTCAAAGTCTCAAAATGAGTTGGCTGGCGTAAAGTCATTCACAAACAATGTTGAGTTATGGACATTCACTCTGGTCAAACACTCATCATAATAACTGAAGTTTGGTTAGTTCAAGAGACAGACCAAATCAATTTACTGCTCCTTGCCAAACAGCCAAGACTGCAGCGACAACAAATGGATAGCAAATTGTTCACAAAAGAAGCTCCATCATCATGAAGAGGCACTTCTAACCAGAAGATCCTAAAGTACTTAATTCCAAGTCTTGTCTATCCACGTTCTGAACGCAGTGCAGTGGACTCAATGAAACATTACGATGACCAGGAATAAAGACAGCATTGTTCACTACTTTGACAAGTAAATTTTCCAACAAATCTAAAGAACCTCGTTTTCCACTTGTGAACTCTGCAGCCTTTGAGTTTAGTATCAAGTTTAACAATTTTCAGGCTACCTTCTCCCATGTCCTTATTCCAACCCACACACCAGGCCTTGTCATCACATGGGTTGCTACCATACACAACCATTGTCAGCTACTAACAGTTCCCATTAGCAGCTTTCACTCCCCAGACTGACTTTTACCCACTCTGTGTGTCCAAATGTTTTTCTTCCTCTTGGGCTCGGTCTCCATGATTATTTACTCTTGTCCTCCTCCTCCTCCCCCTCCCCCATCCCATCTGCATAAATACTAACATTTTCCTAGCTACCATCAGCTCTGACAAAGGGTCACTTGTTCCGACATGTTAACTTTGATTTCTCTCCAAAGATGCTGCCAGACCTGCTGAGTTTTTCCAGAATCATGCTGCTCTAAGGTACATGGATGTTTGTGAAAAGCCACTTAACATTTAATATCAGTTTGCAGAAATAACTGACAATTTGTCAGAACCCATGATGAAAAGATCTTGTCTAGATTGAATGGTGAACTTTGTATTAAAGACTTTTCATTAACTTAATATCGACAATGGATATGTAGTTGGTACGCTCCAAAAGTTTAAGAAAAAGACTGACTTGCTTTATCTTTCCAACCTGCATCTACATAGAACATAGAACAGTATAGCACAGTACAGGCCCTTTGGCCCACGATGTTGTGCCGACCTATTATCCTACTAAGATCAATCTACCCTGCATACCCTACATTTTACTATCCCCCATGTGCCTATCCAAGAGTCGCATAAACGTCTCTAAAGTATCTGACTCCACTACCACTGCCGGCAGCGCATTCCACACACCCACCACTCTCTGTGTGAAGAACCTACCTCTGACATCTCACCTATACCTTCCTCCAATCACCCGTAAAATTACGTCCCCTCGTAATAGTCATTTCCGCCCTGGCAAGAAGTCTCTGACTATCTACTCTATCTGTGCCTCTCATCATCTTGTACACCTCTATCAAGTCACCTCTCATCCTTCTTCGCTCCAATGAAAAAAGCACTAGCTCCCTCAACCTTTCCTCATAAGACCTGCCCTCCAGTCCAGGCAGCATCCTGGTAAATCTCCTCTGCACCCTCTCTGAAGCATCCACATCCTTCCTGTAACGGGATGACTGGAACTGAACACAATATTCCAAGTGTGGTCTAATCAGAGTTGTAAAGAGCTGCAGCATAACCTCATGGCTCTTAAACTCAATTCCCCTGCCAATGAAAGCCAGCACATCATACACCTTCCTTACAACCCTATCAACATGGGTAGCAACTTTGAGGGATCTATGGATGTGGACCCCAAGATCCATCTGTCCCTCCACGCTGCCGAGAATCCTGCCATTAACCCTGTATTCTGCATTCAAATTCAACCTTCCAAAATGAATGACTTCACACTTTTCTGGGTTGAATTCCATCTGCCACTTCTTTGCCCAGCTCTGCAACCTGTCAATGTCCCTTGGCAACCTATAACAGCCCTCCATGCTGTCCACAACTCCACCAACCTTCGTGTCATCAGCAAACTTACTAACCCACCCTTCCACTTCCTCATCCAAGTCATTTATAAAGATCACAAAGAGCAGAGGGTCCCAGAACAGATGCCTGCGGAACACCACTGGTCACCGAGCTCCAGACTGAATACCTTCCATCTACTACCACCCTCTGTCTTCTATTAGACAACCAGTTTTGTATCCAGACAGCCAAATTTCCCTGAATCCCATGCCTCCTTACTTTCTGAATGAGCCTACCATGTGGAACCTTATCAAATGCCTTGCTAAAATCCATATACACCACATCCATTGCTCCACTTCATTGATGTGTTTTGGCACATCCTCAAAGAACTCAATAAGGCTTGTGAGGCATGACCTGCCCCTCTCAAAGCCATGCTGACCATTTCCAATCAAACTGTGTTTTTCCAAATAATCATAAGTATTATCCCTCGGAATCCTCTCCAATAATTTGCCCACCACAGAAGAAAGACTGACTGCTCTGTAATTTCCAGGATTATCCCTAATCCCTTTCTTGAACAAGGGAATGACATTTGCCACCTTCCAATCTTCTGGAACTACTTCAGTGGACAGTGAGGACGCAAAGATCATTGCCAAAGGGGCAGCAATCTCTTCCCTCACTTCCTGTAGCAACCTTGGGTATATCCCATCTGGCCCAGGGGACTTAGCTATCCTCACGTTTTTCAAAATTTCTAGCACATCCTCCTTCCTAACATCAACCTATTCGAGCATATCTGCCTGTTTCGTGCTGTCCTCTCAAACGTCAAGGTCCTTCTCACTGGTGAACACTGAAGCAAAGTATTCATGAAGGACCTCCCGTACATCCTCTGATTCCGCACACAAGTTCCCTCCACTATCCCTGATTGGCCCTACCCTCACTCTGGTCATCCTCTTGTTCCTCACATAAGCATAGAATGCCTTGGGGTTTTCCTTGATCCCACCCGCCAAATTTTTCTCATACCCTCTTCTAGCTCTCCTAGGTCCATTCTTCAGTTCCTTCCTGGCTACCTTGTAGACCTCTAGACCCCTGTCCGATCCTTGCTTCCTCAACCTTAAGTAAGCTTCCTTTTTCCTCTTGACTAGGTGTTCCACATGTCTTGGTCATCCAAGGTTCCTTCAACTTACCATCCTTTCCTTCCGTCAGTGGGACAAACCTATCCAGGACTTGTAGCAACTGCTCCCTAAACAACTTCCACATTTCTGTCGTGCATTTCCCTGAGAACAGCTGATCCCAAGTGGTGCTCCATAGTTCTTGCCTCATAGCACTGTAATTCCCCCTCCCCCAGTTAAATACTTTCCCATACCGGCTGCTCCTCTCCCTCTCCATGACTATAGTAAAGGTCAGGGAGTTGTGATCACTGTCACCGAAATGCTCTCCCACCGAGAGATCTGACACCTGGCCTGGTTCATTGCCGAGCACCAAATCCAATATGGTCTCCCCCTCTCGTCGGCCTATCTACATAGAGTCAGAAATCCTTCCTGGAAACAGCTGACAAAATCTGCTCCATCCAAACTATTTGCACTTAGGAGGTTCCAGTCTATATTAGGGAAGTTGAAGTCACCCATGACAACAACCCTATTACTTCAGCACCTTTCCAAAATCTGTCTCCCAATCTGTTCCTCAGCGTCTCTGTTGCTATTGGGGGGTCTATAAACTCCCAATAAAGTGATTGCTCCTTTCCTGTTTCTGACTTCCACCCACACTGACTCAGTGGATAAACCCTCCTCAACGACCTCCCTTTCTGCAACTGTGATACCATCCCTGATTAGCAATGCCACTCCCCCACCTCTTTTACCGCCCTCCCTATTTCTGTTGAAACATCTATACCCTGGAACATCCAACAACCATTCCTGCCTCTTGTCATATCCAAGTCTCTGTAATGGCCACAATATCGTAGTTCCAAGTACTGATCCATGCTCTAAGTTCATCACCCTTATTCCTTACACTTCTTGCATTGAAGTAGAAACACCTTAACCTGTCGCACTGACTGCCACTTTGCCCTATCAACTGCTTATCCTTCCTCACAGATTCTCTGCTTGCTGTATCTGCCTGTACACCGGCTACGCCATCCTCTGATCTGTGGCTCCGGTTCCCATCCCTCTGCCAAACTAGTTTAAACCCTCCCGAAGAGCTCTAGCAAACCTCCCGCCCAGAATATTGGTGCCCCTCCAGTTCAGGTGCAACCCATTCTTCCTGTACAGGTCCCACCTTCCCCAGAAGATATCCCAGTAACCCACAAACCTGAAGCCCTCCCTCTTACACCAGCTCTGCAGCCACATGTTCAGCTGCGCTCGCTCTCTGTTTCTGGCCTCACTAGTCTGTGGCACCGGTAGTAATCCTGAGATTACTACTCTGCTCGTCCTGGCTTTCAGCTTCCATCCTAACACCCTATATTCACTTTTCAGGTCCTCATCCCGTTTCCTAGCTATGTCATTGGTACCGATGTGTACCACGACTTCTGGCTGCTCTCCCTCCACCTTAATACTCGATCCGAGACATCTCTGACCCTGGCACCCGGGAGGCAACATACCATTCGGGAGTCTCGCTCGGTACCTCAGTTTATTTTCTATTTCCTTTACAATGTCTTGCGCTTCTCCTACAGAGAAGTGGGGTACAATTCTGGTCAATAGTCTTATTTTATGTCTTCCTTTTACTTTTACAGGTGCACCATAGAAAGCATTCTATCCGGGTGCATAACAGCCTGGTATGGCCCCTGCTCTGCCCAGGACTCCCAAGAAACTAGAGACAATTGTGTGCACAGCCCAGACCATCACAGAAGCCAACCTCCCATCCATGGACTCCATTTACACTTTTTGTTGCTGCGAAAAGGCCACCAACATCAAAGACGCCCCACCCGACACCAATCCGGGTAGTGCTCTCTTCCAACCTCTTCTGTCAGGCTGAAGATACAGAAACTTGAACAGGCACACCAACAGGTTCAAGAATAGCTTCTTCCTGCTGTTGTTAAACTGTTGAATGTACCTCTCTAATTTCAAATAACGTTGATCTTGCTTTGCGCACTCTCTTTGCAGCCATAACCCCATACGCCTCACTCTGTCTAAGCATCCCATGTTCTAGTATGTTCTTGTTTGCTATGATGTGCTTTTACTGCTTGCAAAACAAAGCTTTTCAATGTATTTAGGTACACGTGACTACAATAAATCAAATCTTCCAACTTGCTCGATTCATAAATTTATGAAAAATTAAAACAGATTTCCAACTAATGGTATTTCATAGCAAACAGTACACCAACAATCCAGATGTCCTTTATATGTTGCAAATAACCTTTCACTCCTTATAATTTAAGTTTATCTTTACTGCTTTATATATACTGCTATACTGCTCATCTTTACTGACGCAATAGCTACAAGATTGCATTAAAGGACTTGTGTTCCAGAATAAGTAATGTGTGTAATTTTATTAGCATCCATGAGATGATCTTATCAATCATCTAGGTTTAGATTCCAGTATGGGTACAATGTCTTGAAAGGTTTTGATCTTTTAAAAAAAAACTTCCTCAAGTCTAACTATTAGCAAAGGTTTTCTTCCACTGGAATGAGAATCACAGTTAAATCCTGACATATGCTGGATCCAGGTTTTACGCACAGAACAAAGAAAGGTTATTTGAAGAAATCCTACAAACTCCTTTAATGTTGAGACCAAAAAAAAGTTCCTCAACAAGAAGAAATTCCATATTTTTACCTTGCACACCCAGAGTTTACAAGTGACTTGGAATTGTGCAATGATTTAATAGAGATGTATCGCAAGTATACTGTTGATACAATAAAACTTGAGATGGTCCTTATGCTGATGGGTCAAAACTAGAGTGCACACAACAGTCGATGTGATGGCTTAGTCAGTTGCAAAGTGGTACATCCATCTGAGCATAATCTAAATTATTGATCTACTTTGAAGTTTCAGCTTCAGTGCATCAGGTTCCGAGGCCCTCTCTGGATTAACATGGCCCATACTGTAGCGCAGATCGAAGTTTCAGCTGAAGAGCCCCAAATAATTCCCAAATTTCCTTCTTTGTGTCCTTATGTATTTCTTTCCAACAGATATTTTTTATTCATTTATGGGATGTGAACATCTTGCCCATACCCAAGTGTCCAGAGGGCAGTTGAGAGTCAACCACATTGCTGGGGTCTGCAGTCACATGTAGGTTACCTTCCCTAATGGACATTAGTGAAGGTGATGGGTTTTTCCAACAATTGACAACAGTTTCGTGATCATCATTAGACTCTTAATTCCAGATTTTTTTTTAATTGAATTCAAACTCCACCATCTGGGGACCCCAGAACATTATCTCATCTCTGGATTAATAGTCTAGCAATAATATTAAAAGGCCATTGCCTCCTCTTGATCAAGTGTCCTGGTAAATTAGCTCAGTTACCGTCATGGTTTATCCAGAACTTGTGAGAAGTAAAGTTTTCAATGGATGGGGGAAACCCAATTAGCCAAATTCTAACCGAGGTTGTGGGAGAGCTGTTCTGTGGCAAACTTTTCCATAGTTCCAAATCTATCTTGCTATATAAATAACTTAAAGTCCATTATAAGTGATGGCCTAGTGGTACTATTGCTAGACGATTAATCTAGAGACACAGGTAATGTCCTGGGGACCAGGATTTGAATTCCACGATGGTGGAATTTGAATTCATGAAAATAGCTGGAATTAAGAATGTAATTATGACCATGAAACAGCTGTAAATTGTCAGAGAAACAAAAACCCAGCTGATTCACTAATGTCCTTTATGAATGGAAACTGCTGTCCTTACCTGGTCTGGCCTACATGTGTCTTTCAGACTTAACTGCCTTCTGGTCAATAAGGGATGGGCAGTAAATGCTGGCTGAGCCGACGATGCCCACATCCCGTGAACAAATAAGAAAAAAAATTATAAGTGTTAAAATCAGCCTCAACTTCTCCCATTTTAGGGACCCGCTAGTGACTTCACCTGTCAAGTCCCAATTTGTGGCCAGGACAGGATCATGCTCAATGCCTTTGTATTCAAGAAACTTTTTGATACTTATCATTATGTGCAAAAGAAAAGCCTCTAGGATGAGTTAAAATACCACTGTTAACAGGAACTGGACCCTAGCATGATGTACTGCCTTTCTGGAGAAATACTGAAAATTTAACAAATTAAAAATTCTGTAAAAAAAGGAAACTTGTAGAATAATATGGCAGTTTAAAAAAAAAACCCAGGATGAATAACAGTTGGATACTGAAAGGAATAGGCCAAAAGAATGAAAGGCTGCTTTCAGATAAATTCAGATTCTGTAGTTAAAGCACCAAATTGATTTATAGAACAGTTTGCTTGAACAGAAGTTTAATGTCATGCAAATGAATGGAAAGTAATCCCGGTATTTAAAAAGTCACTGAAAGGTAACTTGCATTCTAACAGAATATTTAACTGATATTAAACTTCTCTAGAATATTAATATTTGTCTTTTCTGAAATTTGGTTTCATTTGCAACTGACAATGTGAACAGTTCATTTAATGCTAGCTAACAGAGACACACAAACACGCGTACATATGCTTTACACATATAAATTCCAATTATTATCCACAATTTTCTTGGATCAAAAATACATTGCATTAAAAGATTTGGCACTTTTTAAAGCCTTCTAACCCACATGTTGAACAAAAACTGCTGAAACAAAAAAATCACTCACCCAGACATGGCCATTAGAGTTAATGCTCCCAGTCCCTCCCTCAGTGTCATGAATCCAATCATATTTCAGAAGTTCTCATGTAATTGTTGAACAGCCATTTTATACTTTCACCCTGGTAAACAGAAAGAGCAAACACCAAATAAGACATTGTGCAATGTTTCATAGAACAGCTTGCAGATTAAATCACAAATTGCACGTACAGCTTTGATTTAAAACAGTGATTCACCTGCTTTTCAAACAAAATAAAGATAACGGCTGACAAGCCAATGGAAACAGTTTAAAAACAAGAGTTTTTAATTTGAAGTTGAAAAAATGGGTCTTTCTAAGTTTGAAACCAAACATAACAGAAATTCTTGTGTTCAAGTGACTGATGATAATGCCACATAATTACATTTTTTGCATTCCACTATAGCATCAAGCATGGGTTAAATTTAGCTCAGACAGTGTTCCTCCCACTGGCTTAGCGGGTTTATTCAATGTATAACGATGCTAAAAAGACTTGTAAAATACCCGGACTGATCCTTACTCTGTTCTATGCAAATAATTTTAGTCATTTTGAGCTACAACCAACCTCGACATCCCTTTGCCGGGACAGGAAAGTTAACTCCAGTTCCCAGCTCTGATTGCTCTTCAGCAATCCCTAAAATAAATGAATGCATAATCAGTTGAGGACACCTCTCCCCAATCTCTGAGTCAAAAACCAAACTGACAATTACAGACAAGGCTTTTACATGAACAATAAACTCAAGTAAACTAACTAAGGGCCCCGGCTCCTCTGAACTTGGGTCTCAACACTGTCAGGAAAGAAGGGAAGGAGAGAAAACAGATGGGGGAGAAATGAAAAATATCCAAAATTGTAAATATCCTGAACTAACCTAATGTGCTGCAATCCTAACTGGAGGAATACGTAATAGGGATCTTGTTCCATTGACCACAGAAAGCAGTTTTACAGAAGCATTTCTCAAGTGTAATGACCAAATTTTCAGCAGCTGTGTTGTCCACAAGGAGTTATTTTAAGTTAATCTTCATCTTGGATCCTATAACTGCTGTGGAGAAATTTTCATACCAATCTATCTGAACGAGATTCATGCAGCAATTTTATTTTTCAACCTCCGTTTCAATTCAGCAGGAAAAGTACTGTATTTTAACCAGCTGTTTTGCCATATCATTAATGAAATGTTCTATATACTACTACAAAACTAGCTAATTATACTGCAGCAAGTTGGGCAGCCTTAGTCACACCGTAGAAGTTCTGTCTACATCATGTGAAGAAATCAAAGAATTGCTTTTGATTTTGTCTATGTTTCAACGTTAACCTACAACATTATATCGTATAAACTTCCAGTTAGCTTAGTTACACAACTCAAATAAATGGACCAAATTGAAGAATACAGAGTGCAATGAGCTTGGTCTAAAGAGCACAGAAAAAAACATAACTTTGGAACTTATTTTAAATTCAAGAAGTTGAACTGACTTTTAAACATAGAAAAATAAAAAATAGGAGGCGTAGGCCATTCAGTGGTTCGAACCTGCTCCACCGACCGATGAGCATGGCTGATCATCCTACTCAGCATCCTGTTCCTGTTTTCGCCCCATAGCATTTGATTCCTTAAACCCTAAGAACTACAGTTATACCTGTCTTGAAAACATTCAATGTTTTGGCCTCAACTGCTTTCTGGGGCAGAGAATTCCAAAAGCTCACCACTATCTCAGTCAGCAAATCTTTCCCCAGTCCTAAATGCCCACACTGTATCCTTAGACTGCGCACCAGGTTCTGGACTTCCCAGTCATCAGGAACATTCGTCTTGCATTGACCCTTTCTAGTCCTGTTAGAATTTTATAGAGAATTCTATGAAGCCCACTCCCCCCTTCATTCTTCTAAACTCCAGTGAATATAGCCCGAAATATTTTGGAAAAGGGTCCAAAACCACACAAAACACTCAAGGTATCATCTCACCAAGGCCTTGTACAATTGCAGGAAGATATCCTTGCTCCTGCACTCAAATCCTTGCTCTGCAAAGGCCAACATACCATCTGACTTCTCACTGTCTGCTGAACCTGCTTTCAGCGACTGGTGTACAAGGACACTCAGACCTCACTGAACTGGTCCCTTTCCCATCTATTGCCATTTAAATAATATACCATCTTTCTGTTTTTGCTACGAAAGTGGATAACCTTACATTTATCCACATTATACTGAGTCTCCAATGCATTTTCCCACACATGCAACTTGTCCTATTTTGGGAAGGTTGAAATTTTTCAAAAGATCAATTTCAATCTGGCATTACAAAGATTTTCTTTAAAAAAAAAAATTCTGTACAGTTGATACAACAGTTGCACAAAACTAACCTTCACTTTTGCCAATGATTTTGACATGAGAATTATGCAACATAGCCAGCTCTCATTAGCATGATAGATCCAGAAAATACAGCAAGTTTTATTTTATACAGGAAAGTACAAAATATCTATCAACAGTGACCAGCAGTGGGAAAGTTATTAGATCTACTAATCTACTCAAGAGAAAAAAAAAAAATCAACCAAGATGCCTGCTTTTAATTTATATTTTAATAAATTCATTTATGGGATGTGGGCATTGCCAGCTGGCCCCGCATTAACTGCCCACCCCTAATTGCCCTGGAGGTGGTGATGGTGAGCTGCCTTCGTGAACCACTGCAGTCTATTTGATGTAGGTACACCACAATGCCACTGGGGAGGGAGTTCCAGGATTTTGACCCAGTAACGGCAATATATTTCTAAATCTGGATGTTGAGTGGCTTAGAGGGGAACTTGCAGGTGGTGGTGTTCCCATGTATCTGCTGCACTTGTCCTTCTAGGTGGTCGTGGGTTTGGAAGGTGCTGTCTATCGAGCTTTGGTGAATACTGCAGTGCATCTTGCAGATTGTACACAGTGCTGTTGAGTTTTGGAGAAGGAGGGACAATTTTTCTGGGTTTGGTGCCAATTAAAACGGACTACTTTGGGTTGGTGATGTTATGCTACTCGACTGTTGTTGCAGCTGCATTCATCTAGGCACATGGGCGCATTCCATTGCACTTCTAACTTGAGCTTTGTGAACAAGATATTGGGGAGCCAGCAGATAAGTTACTCGCTGCAGGATTCCTAGCGTCTGACCTACTCTTGGAGCCACAGTACTTGGAGGAATATTCCAGTTCAGGATGTTGATAGTAGAAGATTCAGTGATAGTGATATTGACTGTCAAACGATGATGGTTAAATTCTCTGTCTTGTTGGAGATGATCATCGCATGGCACTTGTGTGGGTCAAATGTTACTTCCTATTTGTCAGCCCAAGCCTGACATTGTCCACATCTTGCTGCATTTGGGCATGGACTCCTTCAATATCTGAAGAGCTACAAATGGTGAACATTGTGCAATCATCAGTGAATATCCCCACTTCTGATTGGATGATAAAGTGAATGTTATTCATGAAGCAGCTAAAGACAGTCCGGTCAGGGATACTACCCCGAGGAATTCCCTCAGAAATTCCTGAAGCTGATATGACTGACCTACAAACCACCACAAGCGTCTTTCTGGAATTGCTTGACTCACTTGCTGCTTATGTTATTTGGCATTCAAGTAATCCTACATGGTAGCTTCACCAGGTTGACACCTCATTTTTGGCTAAGCATGGTGGTGCTCCTGTCATGCCCCCTCGCACTCTTCATGAACATCAAGTGGTCAGATATCTAGGCACCAATAATCACTTGGCATTATAACAGTGTGTGGAAGGCTCTAATGGAACAAGACAGCAGAATGTATGAAGGTCTTCAAGAAAGGGAGAGGAGTTAATTTTAAAGAGATGACAACACTACTCAAAATGACTGCTGTTATTTTCTTAAAACTTTTGCTTGGAATAGTCCTCTGAAATAACAATGGCTCAGCTGCTGATGGTTAGAAGGTTTTAGTCTTCTGGATGTTGGCAATAGTAGGTAACGGCTTTAGTTTAGTGATTGCCGTCGAGAACTTTTTATCAAGGGTGGCACAGGTACACATGAATCATAAAACGCTTATTCAAAAACCTGGGTTTGAAAGTGCGCAATGGGTAAAAGAAAACAAACACACGCAAATTGCAAAGATGCTGGTCATAATTTTGCAATCTTCCTTGGACCTCAGGGTGGTACTAGATCACTGGCGAATTGCAAACGTTACACCCTTGTTCAAAAAAAAATGATGTAAAGGGTAGTCCAGCAACCAAAGGCCACTCAGTTAAATCTCAGTGACAGGGGAGCTTTTAGAAAGGAGAATATGTAACAAAAATTAGTAGTCACTTGGGCAAATGTAGTTTAATTAAGGAAAGCCAACGTGGATTTAAGAGTAAATTGTGCTTAACTCATTGCTTGAGTTTTCTTGATGTGTAACTGAAAGGGCCAATAAGGGTAATGTGGTGCACATGGACTTCCCAAAGGCAATGCTGAAGTGCTGTATCATAGATTTGTGAGCAGAGTTATAACGGGATGTAAAAGGGACAGGAGCAACATGTATATGATATTAGTTGAGTGACACCGAGATCTAGGTGAACAGCTGCTTTTCAGACCACAGGAACCTTAATAGTGCAGTTACCCAGGGACCAATGTTAGGACCAGTTTTCTTCCTGATGTACCATTAATGAGCTGCACGTACAGCACACAAATTTCAAATTTTTCAGGTCATATGAAACATGGAAGTAAAGTGAAGCATGACGAGTACAGTGTAGAATTTTAGGACATGCACAGGTTGGTGGTAAAGGAGCCACATCATCTGAAAATGAAAAATTAACGCTTTTGGGAAAAAAGGCAGAAGAATGGTATTAGGTGAATGGCTCATTCAGTGGGCTGGCACAGACATGACAGCCCAAATTGCTTCGTCTGTGCTGTAACCGTTCTGAGATTCTAACTCAATTCACATTTTAAAAAAAAGAGATAGCAACCATAACACTACTGCAGGCAGCTGACAATACTATATTCAGCTGAAGTTGGTAGAAATAATATTTCACATGATTAGTTTAGTTTACAAATCTCTTTTTGGAAAAGTGGTCATGAAGTGTGAAAAATAATCAGGACTAACAGAAAGTTGGCAGACTACCACACTTGATGGCGCCATAGGCACCAACATTTTTCTGAGATCTACTTATCTTACTGAAGTACTGTTAACCAAAGAGATACTTGGTATTTCTTCTATGATAATGCCTTCCCCTCCAACACACTTACAGCAAATCTTTCTGATGAGTAAATGTATATGAAACTACACCTTCCTTCTAGAAAATGTTCAAAGCATAAGTCATTTCAAGTTTCTGGGCACAGGATCAGTCAGAATGGTCAGGGTTAGCGACTATTTGTTTAATCTCCCTGGAACGTCTGTAGTAAGTAGGATGCATATCAGCCCAAACATTTTTTGTGCAGGATGGCAAAGAAACAGAGTAGGGGAGGTGGGACACAAGAGATTGCTACTTAAGGAAACTTATCTTTGTACTAAGCACAAATAATGATCACTGTTGACACTGGATTTCTCTATTGCTACACAGTGAGAACAAAGTTGAAGCTGTTATTCCAACCTATATGAAAATTGGAACTGTTAAAATATTTTTCTTTACTGAAAGCATCAATTCTGGCAATCTAAAGGCTATTTTTTCTTGCAATATTTATTCATGTAAATTGTAGGTCGAGACTGAAATATGTTGTTCACACTTTTTGTGAGTGTATCATAAAGTACAATATTGAAATCAGGTAAACTTCCCAAGGGTCAAAAACAGCTCCAAGAAATCCTTCTCTCCTGATCTCTAGAATAAATAGTGGGGATTTTATTGGTTCAAGTTCTTTTACTGCAGTTGCCCCATCAAACTATAATTGGTGAACAATTAATTCTGAGTTTGGAAATGCTACTTGCTTTTGCCTCAGTATCCTATTTAAAATTACACAGACCATATTAATTTTTATCAGTAAGTGAGCTTTTTCCCCTGCCACGGTAGCCTTTTACATACCAACAAATGGTGTGGAATGTAAACAGCGTTCCACCAATTGCCCCGACGAAATGAATCCTTCACAAATCTTGTCTGCCTGCCTTCACTCTCAAATCTCCATTCTTCCAAACTCGAATGAAACATTATTTGCTTCTCTACTTAGTCAATATAATTAAGGTTTTTTTTTCCCCACAGTTCTTGAGCACCGGAATCAATACGTGGACAAAAACTATTCAAACTAATGGCATCTATGTTACAATGGACTTTGCGTTAGCAGCAAAATACTGAGAATTTGCCACTTTTGAGGGCAGCAACTTCTTAAGAACTTAATTATTCTGAAATTCAAAATTACAACATGTCAACTGGTTCCAGAATCCACGTTGATGATCTCTCTGCTTCAATTCTTTAACCAACAGGGACCATCATTCAGGAATTTTTGCCTATTTGCCTATGACTTGCAAGCATGTCTTTTCATCTTTGCTCTTTCACTGCACGCAAGCATCGCTAGCAAGGCCAGCATTTACTGTCTATTCCTAGTTATATTTGAATTAAGTGATTGGTCACTTTATTTCAGAGGAAAGCTAACAGTCAACCACATGGCTGTAGATCTGGAGTCACATATCCAGACCAGGTGAGAATGGCAGATTTTTCCATGCAAAAGGTTAGAACTCGATCACAAGCACAAGTCTGCAAAGTTAGTGAGAAATCTATCAGCAGAAAAGATGAAAATTTAAGTTAGAAGATTTAAAGCATCACTGCTGTAAACTGTTTAAAATGTTCATAGTTTTCCCCAACGCCAGACCCCTACTCCCCTTCCTCTGTAGGCCCAACATTTTCATTTCCATTCCTCTCTCACCATGTCCTTGATCCAACCAATACCAGAAACAGCACTTGTTGGTGCTCTCCAGCTGACTTTAAAAATGTTAAATGTATTTTTTTCAATCTTATTTTGTTTAAGTGCCATGACTGCTTTGGAATATTTAAATCATAAACACTAATCTGTCACTGAACTGAAGACTGACCGCAAGGGGTATGTCTTCACCTCACGACATCATGTCACATTGTGTAGCTTTGTTCACAATGTTACCACACTCTAAGAACACATTCTCTCCCAATGCTAGGCTTTCCTACTGCAAGAGATGGTTCCTGCTGTAGCTTACAGAAAAGTACGGGCCAAATTACGCTGTGTGTCAGTGAGTTCAAGTTCAGTTGAGCACAAAAATTCAGGCTTACATTCCAGTAATCTGGAGGGAGTTTTGTACTGGTAGACGTGCCTCTTTCAGATAAGGTAGAACACCAGGGTGCTGTTTGCCCTTTCAGGTGGATGTAAAAGGTCACTTGGCACTCTATCAAGCTGGACAAGGGCAGTTACCCCAGTGCCTTGGACAATACTAATGCCTCAAATCAACATCACAATAACAGATTATCTGGACGTTATCACATTGCTGTTTGAGCTTGTTATGCAGTAATTAGCTTCAAAATATTTTACATTACAACCATGACTACATTCTTTAAAAAGTATTGAATGGTGGTGAAGCATTTTTGAACATCCTGAAATTTGGAAAAGAGTTTGATAAAAATACCAGACTCTCTTCTTTACATAAGGGTTTTTTGACATAGTCTCAGTGAAGCACCTTAAGAAACAAGGGGTCAGTACAACTCCTCAGCCTGGATGGCAAAAGAGAGGAGATTTATGTAACCTTTTGTGCAATATATATTTCGGACATGAGCACACAAACAGATCATTAGGCCCATCAAATCTGTTCTACTGTTTGTCTCCAAGAATCACTGAGTTTATATCCACTCCGATGCTCAGTCTGAACCCCTTTGGATTAAAAGAAATGTTGATGCCTAAAGGGACCTGGTGTCCTTGCTTACAAGTCACTGAAAGCTAACATTCAGGTGCTGCAAGTATTTAGAAAGGCAAATAGCCTTTCTAACAATAGACTGAGTGCACGGGACTAAATATGTCTTGTTTACATTGCTGCACAGAGCATTGGTGATACTGCACCTGGAGTACTGTGCATAGTTTAGGTTTCATCAGCTTTGGAAAGATAGATATACTTACCATAGGAGGAGGAAGACAGCAAAAGGCATACTGAAGTAACTCCTGCAATGGCAGGACTATCTATACAGAGAGACTGAATAGACTGACCTTGTATTCTCTGGTGTTTACGAATTTAGTGAGATCACTGCCTATTCTTCTAAAGGGTAAACGCAAGAAGGATGTTTCCCTGTCTGGGATATCAAGAACCAGAGGACACAGTCACTGAACAAGGGGCAAGCCATTTGAGATGATAACGAATTTCTTCACTCAAAGGGTAATTCCAAAGATTCAATAAACCAGACGGTTTGGAATTCTTAGTCTTTGAAAATATTTATAACAGAAATCAATTGATTTCTTGATACCATCATCAAAGAGACAGGGCAGGAAAATAGCAATGATGTAGATGATCAGCCATGATCTAGAATGGTGAAGCAGGATCGAGGGGCTGAAAGGTCTACTCCTGCTCCCATATTTTAATAATGAAGTTTGAGC
Organism: Rhincodon typus; assembly: GCF_021869965.1. Taxonomy (NCBI): domain Eukaryota; kingdom Metazoa; phylum Chordata; class Chondrichthyes; order Orectolobiformes; family Rhincodontidae; genus Rhincodon; species Rhincodon typus. Next base: position 42,489,186 of record NC_063349.1, read on the forward strand.
CTAACCAAGCCAATGTTACATATAATAAAACACACACACAGAAATATCACCCTTCCCTGTTTACATTCCGCCATCAAAATGCTTTTCATCATTTATATAAATAGTTTGGATGTACATAGGAGTATGGTTAATAAGATTGCAGATGACACCAAAATTGGACAGCGAAGAAGGTTACCTCCACAGTACAACGGGACCTTGATCACATGGGCAAATGGGCCGAGGAATGGTAGACAAAGTATAATTTAGGTAAATGTGAGGTGCTGCAATTTGGTAAGGCAAATCAGGGCAAGACTTGAACACTTAATGGTAAGGTCCAGGGGAGTGTTGCTGAACGAAGAGACCTTGGAGTGCAGGTTCATAGTTCATTAACAGTGGAGTCACAGGGTAGACAGGATAGTGAAGGCAGCATTTGGTATGCTTGCCTTTATTGGTCAATGCATTGGGTATGGGAGTTGGGAGGTCATGTTGCTGCTGTACAGGACATTGGTTAAGCCACTTTTGGAATGCTGTGCGCAATTCTGGTCTCCCTGCTATAGGAACGATGTTGTGAAACTTGAAATGGTTCAAAAGATTTACAAGGATGTTGCTGGGACAGGAGGGTTTGGATCATAGGGAGAGCTGAGTAGGCTGGGGCTTTTTTCCCCCTAGAGCGTTGAAGGCTGAGGGGTGACCTTGTAGAGATTTATAAAATCATGAGGGGCAATGGATAGGGTAAATAGACAAGGTTTTTTCCCCAGAGTGGGAGAGTCCAAAAGGAGAGGGCATAAATTTAAGGTGAGAGGGGAAAGATTTAAAAGGGACCTAAGGGGCAATTTTTTCATGCTGAGGGTGGTGCACATACGGAATGAGCTGCCAGAGGAAGTGGAGGAGGCTGGTACAATTGCAACATTTAAAAGGCATCTGGATGGGCATTTGAATAGGAAGGGTATTGATGGATATGGGCTAAATGCTGGCAAATGGGACTAGATTAATTTAGTACATCTGGTCAGCATGGACATGTTGGACTCAAGGGTCTGTTTCTGTACTATATATCTCTGTGTCTCTACGACATGAGTATTCTTTCATTCGGCTAATGTTCATGGTCTTGGTCAAGACTGGTAACTTGCTTTAAGAAACCTGAAATCCCAGTTATTTCTGAAAAAATATTAAGCCTCAAACCTCCATAGTTTAAACAAAATAATTTTTACTACTTTAGAGTCGATCAAAGCAAACATTTACTTAATGTTCCATACTCCAAAACACAGAATCAACGTACGTTAAACATTAATGAGCAAAATTAAAGATGATAATAATCTATAAATTGCACATTAAATGGGTAAATACAATGAAAACAAATCTTATGAAAATTGGCTAAGCAATCAGTCCTGCATACGCCAATTTCAGTCACAAAATCCCTCAGAAGTCTTGTCTTCCTCGTGAAGTTCAGATCCCATTCTAAGATTTAACCTGATCCTCAGCCACATCAGCACACAATCTCCCCACATTCCATGGGCACTGCTTCACCAAAATCTGGTACAAATAAAATTTGCAGAACCTCTATACCTCTGCTTCCTATGTAATTCCACCAATGTTACCTTCCAGTCACAGAAACAGGTACAGTAATTATATCTTTGCTTATCCTCAGCATCTGGATCTGACATGGCCCTCTTCAGCCAGCCTGCATTGCACCACTGGACTTGTCACCATAGTTATTTTAATCAGTCTGTTCAGAATGCTGACAAGTATCTCTGGTAAGGAGTGAAATGGAATCCTTCCTACTTGTCTGGATGAATGGAGCTCCAATAGAACTCAAGAAGCTTGACAACATCCAGGACAAAGCAACCCACTTAACTGGCATCATACCTACAAACATTCACTCTCCCTACCACCAACAATCTGTAGCAGCAGTGATTATCATCTACAAGATGCAAAGCAGAAACTCGCCAAGCTTCTTCTGACAGCACCCTCTTAAACCCACAACCATTATCATCCAGAAGGACAAGGGCAATGGATACGTGGGAACACCACCACCTGAAATTGCCCCTCAAGCTACTCAGCATCCTGACTTGGAAATATACTGCCATTCCTTCAGTGTCGCTGGATGAAAATCCTGGAACTCCCTCTCTAATGGCACAAAGGTCTTATCTACACAAAATGAGCTGCAATGAGTAAAGAAGGCAACTCACCACTACCTTCTCAAGAGCAGCTAGGGATGGGTAATAAATGTTGCCCCAGTCAGCGATGTTCACATCTCGTCAATGAATTAAAAAAAGGAAATGAAGTTTCCTTTCTCAGTCTCCCTTTCTTATTTTTCCTTTTCAATCAATGTCTGCATGAATTCTATAATACGAACAATCCATAAGTAAAAGATGATCAGAACTTCACCTTGGATCCAGCAAGTGTTGAACATCTGGAATTGGTTGTCTGACAACCCACATCCACAATCCATTACTTGGGCTTTTGTTTCAGAATTAATAATGCTTTTGCCCCTGGCTGGTTCTTCACCTAAACATTCATTTAATGATAATTATATGACCACACCTATGCTATATACAATAACACTCATCTTCCATTCATCTAAGCCCTGCAGCATTCCACATACAGCTAGAGTTTTAGTCTGAAGCAACCACAACTCCAGCCAACAAAGTACCTACTGTTTCCTAATGATAGCCAAATTCTTCAAAATACTGAGAAAAGGCATTGAGTGGGTTGCAAACATGTACCAAAATTTTACCAAGATCATAACATTTTTCAGATGAAATCATTCAATAATATTCAAAGGCATCTGCACTGGCCACATTTTCACAGCTGCATGCTGTCAAAATGCAGCAACCAGATTTTTAATTTGATAAGATTTTTTGGCAACAGCATGGTACTAAAACTAGCAGTGTAAAGCAAACTTTGCAAAATAGAACCTATAACTAAAGGGGGACTGGGAGATAACTTCCTCTTTTGAATTTTCCATGTTACTTCATTACGTTGGGCAAGAGTTATACTCTCTCTACTGATCACATAAGATTCATTAAGAGTATCTGTTAGAAATTGTGGTCTGATAATTGGTTCAAAGTAGAAGTTAGTTAGCAGACCATGATGTTTCATTTCATTTGTTGACTTTGACCACATCAACAGAACACACTGAAATCTGGTTTCAAAGCAATAATTTGTAGGGCAAACAATTAAACTTTTTATTTATCGACACTGTATTAATAAGTATGTGGAAAAACAAAAGCTATCTTGGCAACATTTAAATTCCACAGAATACATGGTGCTAGTAAATCTATTCAAAAACACCATGGAATCATTTAAAAAATACAACAGAAAGAGCATCTTGAAACTCCGATTTTTTTCCCCTCTCGAATGAACTCTGACCTGCTGTCTTGCCTTTAATTGTGAAAACATGAATATTTCAAACCCTTTTCAGCAGCAGTCTGTCTACAGAGGTTATGTCTTAGGTTTGAAAACATTTACAAATCACTCTGCTCTTTCACGGAACCTACAGTGATTTCTAAATATATAAACAGTGCAGTGCTGTATTATATCAGCATTTTATCTTCAAGCACAGGGCCCTCTGTTCACCTCTCGCTCCATCATTTGCCATTTCATAGCTGCAAAAGGGTTTGGTCCCCTCAAAAATTTCAGCAACTGGTTTAAAAAAAACACCATGATTCAGAAGTCAGAACTGAGAAATAGTCTGTCATCATGATTTTTCCTTGTTTTTTTCCCCAAAATCTTCATACAATACAAACAACAGCTTTGACTGAACAGTCTAGTACAGTTATATAGATTTCAGAACAGAGAACCATTTGCAATAATTCTCTTCATGCTCCTGCAGGACCTCTGCAGTCCTACAAGAATCTACCCTTAGCCCTCTCCTATTTCTCATCCACATGCTGCCATTTGGGTACATCATCAGAAAACACTTATCTGACATCTGCACTGTTGTTACCCAGGTCTACTTTACCATCATCTCTCTTGACCCCTCTACAGTTGCTGAACTCGGACTGTGTGCCCAACACTCAATGCTAGATTAGCAGAAATTTCCTCAAACTGAATATTGAGAGGATGAGGCCATTGCCCTCAGTCCATCAAAAATATCAACCTATTCGCCAAAACAATACCTCTCCCCAACAAGTTCCTCAAGCTCAACCAGACCATTCTCAATAAAAACCGAAAGAACTGCAGATGCCGTAAATCACGAGCAAAAACTGAAGTTGCTGGAAAAGCTCAGTAGGTCCAGCAGCATCTGTGAAGAAAAAAAAAAATCAGAGTTAACGTTTCGGGACCGGTGACC
>NC_063349.1:42493555-42515312 GCF_021869965.1 Rhincodon typus
TCACTGGACCCGAAACATTAACTCTGATTTTTTCTTCACAGAAGCTGCCAGACCTGCTGAGCTTTTCCAGCAGACCATTCTCAACTTTGGTGTCATATCTAATATCACAGAATTGCTTTTTGTCATGTGCTATTAAAACTCTCATTCAGGACTCTGTTATCTCTGCATTTGAATATTCTAATGTGGCCATTGTTTCCCTATTTTCCCTCTCCATAAACTCTAGCTCATATAAACTTTCTGTATCCTTGCGCCAAGTACCTGCCACACACTATCCCCAAATGTGCTGACTGATATTGGCTCCAGGTCCAGTAATGTTTCAATTTAAAAGTTCTTGGCCATATTTTCAAATCCCTCCTGTCCTGTCCTATCCTCATCCTCCCTAGGTAACCTCTTCTATCCTTACAGCCCTCCAAGCTTTGCTGTCCTTTGATTCTAATTTCTCACATATCACCTATTTTAATCATGTTACCATTGACAGTTGTGCTTTCAGTTATTAAGGCTCTGAAGTCTTGAATTTCCTCCCTAATTTCCTGCATTAAGGTGCTTCTTACAGACAAGCTTTTGGTTGTTGAAATCTGCCCCGACTGACTGGATGAAATTTTCCTCTATCTGCTATCAGAGTTCATGCTGTCTTAATCCAATTCTTTCTGCAGCATCACAGGTACATTGGGTGTAAAATGGAAATATGTCACTCAAACATGGTAGATGGGTGCTTTTTTGAGGGTAGTGTTGAGGCACAGTGCTGAGAGAGTTGCTGAGGGAGTTTCACTCTGCTTCTAACTTTGCTAAGACTTTGGAGTAACGAATGCTTGAAGTGGAAAGTAATTCATTTTTGGGCATATTTATTGTGATGGGGAAAGGAGGCAGTGTATTTCCCCAAATAGATTCAAAAGCCATGAATCATAATTTAAAATTATTAGACATGATGACATACAGATTGTCTGAATAATGAAGATGTTTTAAACCAAACTGCACATAACTAGTTCACCTGAAATTGTTGGACTGGAACTTGCACATTCCAAGCTAACTGTAGGGATCAAAAATTGGTTTAGCACAGCCTCATAACCTGTGTTTACTTTTAATGATGCTAGTTAGGAGGGCCAATTTATTTGGTTCACATGGAATTCTCAGGACACTTACTGCGAGTGGGGAAGAAAACAAGAAAGGGTGTTTGAGCTTATAGAGAGAAGTACAGAACAAAGATTTAGCATCTCTTCACACTGAGGGGTACTGGGATTCAGTAAAGGTTGTGCTGAAAACAATGTCTCCTAGTTGGCAAGATGCAACAAGTAGTGCGGCACAGGGTTTGGTCTTTGACTCCTAACCATCTACAAACTGTATTCATGACTGGATGCAGGGAAAGAAGACACTACAGCCAAAGACTTTCCCATCTATTCAAGTGCTGTAAGTTGCAATGAAGAAATACAAAATTTATAATTGCATACAGATAGGTTAGGTGAGTGGACCAAAATTTGACAGATGGAGTTTAACACGAAAAAGTGCAAGGCTATTATTTTGGTTCTAAGAATTAAAAGGCAAATTATCTAAATGGTTAGAAACTGGAGTGCTTTAGGGCAGAGGAATCTGGGTGTCCGTGCTCACGAATCGCAGAAAACTAGCATGCAGGTACAGCAAGTAATAAGGGAGGCAAATGGAATTTTGGCATTTATTGCTAAAGGAATAAAGTATAAAAGTAGGGAAATGTTGCTGCAACAGTATAAGACATTATTCAGACTGCAACTAAAGTACTTGAGGAGAAATGAAGTTGCATTGAAGGCAGTTCATGGGAGATTCATTGGATTGATTCCAGAGATGATTTGTCTTCTGATGAGAGATTGACCAGTTTAAGCCTACACACTCTGGACTTGAGATGAATTACTTCTCTTAAAGGCCTGTGAACTTGTGGAATTCACGATACCAGATTGCATCCAATGCCAGGACACCGAATAAATTTGAGGAGGATATAGACAGACTTTTTTAATTCGCAATGTGTTGAAGGGTTATGAAAAGCAGGCAGGAAAGTCGCCTTGAGGCCAAGATGAGATCAGCTATCATGTTGAATGGCAGAGCAGGCCTCAGGGGCTGAATTGCCTACTCCTGCTCCAAGTTCTTAGGTTCTTGGTGCTTTAGCAAGTTGTGCCACCATAACTTCCTACAAATACCTCATTTCAAAAGCAAGACAAGCAACAAATAAGGAATATAATTTTTCATTTTGTAGTCCAATTATTGCCAAATATATTTTCTTTTACTCTTTTCTTCTGATATAACTGTCTTCACCAAAGCGGTTTTGTGCAAGTTCTTGTCCCAAAAAACCATGCTTAGACAATGTTCCTGTTGCTGCTAATCATCAGGAAGCAGTCCAGCAAGAATGTAATTACTCCTGGATATGAACAATTTAATGTACTTGAAAGTAGCTCTACAAAAGCACTTTCATTGGGAAACTATTTCTTATATTTGATACTGTGTAGTTATTCCAATCTGAAACTGTACAGAATGTTCAATTTAATTCAACGAGATTCCCAATTCCCAATTCAAATCCCAATTCAGCCACCATCTTGGTCACCAATTTGACTTTTCTCCCCCCAAAGATCTAGTCACTTTTTTTCTTGCATCCCACAAACACATTTAACCAGCAGTGTGCCCAATTTTGGTTCAAACGGCAAGACTCCATAGCTAAAATAACCTGCAAAGTGACTGATCAGCCATTTTGAAAAGCTGAAATTTGAATTGCAGACAAGTCTCAATACGTCTTCTGCATAAACAAAGGAAATTTGGGATACATATGCATAGGATTGGCCTGCAATGTGTGAAGATTCCCACCATCGGCAATAGCAGCATCCACAGGGCCTAACAAGGTTTTGCTTTTTCTCCCCCCAACATTCTGCCAAGACTGAACGCAGATGCTACCAATTCAGAGATTAAATATTTCCAGAATGAGAATAAGTGAAAAACCATTGCTGTCGGTAATCGCTGCAGCATGTACATGATCAAGAAGCACAACTAGAATGTCTAACACCTGGGAAGAACTAGTCATCCGCTCAGACAGCACTATGAGCCAAAGATATATTAAGTCAGATATAAATGGGACCGGGCTCAGGTGTTGCAACACAGCAGCATTGTATCGTTCCCAATCCTTCAAGTAGGATCCAGATGCAAATATCACTGAGCTGGGCAGGATTCAGGATAAACAGGTTCATTGGAGTATGACAGAGGGGCATTGACAATTTCAAATGAATTGAATTAACCAGGTAAGCTTACAAATTGCAAAATCATTGGGTTAATTTTATACAATTTCAGGTCATTCCTTCAATTTGCAACTCCCTGTGAAATGGATTTTGCGACTTCTAAAACTGCCCCATTATGAATTTCATGTGATAAATCCAGGATGACTTCCTCTGGAAAAAATGCCAAGCTCTTTCCAAATGATCAGTCTGAGATGATGCATTTAATTTGCCACTTGGAAACCAACAGGTTCATTTATTACCGATCCCAAATTTGTAAATCATTGGTATATCCAAAGGTTACATCACAGACCACTTGGTTAATGGTAAATGGCATACATTTAAAAAGTCCCCAGTTTTCAGACACAAAATGCAAACACTCAGCCAGCGTAGTTTTATCTCTGAAATGTTTAAAGTAAAAATTATTGTGGGCATGGTTCAAAAGATAACTCCATGTTTGCCCACATTTGTCAATGGATTCAACTGCAGCTATCTTTGCTCTGGCCACGGTGATGGGATATTAGGAATGTGATTATACCACCAGCTGTCATGGTTAGAAAGTTGCTTTCTAATGGAAGGGAATGAATTTGCAAGGAGCTAAACAGCAGATCCAATGTGTGTTGACTGTGCATCCTTCTATTTTGGCTCGCATTCAAAGTTAAGAACATTTTAACAAAGTCAACGTATACAGTACGGAGGTGCAGCAAATGGTACTTGTGCTTGTATTCCTTTCACTCCCTATGACAACAGACCTGTAACTCATTTGCACACGTAACTTGGGACTAACTAGGCATGACATCAGTTTATCAGAACTTAACATTCCGCAGCAATGATTTACAGGCCACAGTTGAAGCAAGGTACATATTGAGAATATGATGAGTATTACACTATCACAGAATATACTGTAGTCAGAAACATTCAGCTTTTATTTTATTATTTGACTATCTGTGCTTTCGTTAAATGACTGAGAAGTGTTGTTAGTGAGTCGCCAGGTGAAGACGATTCAACAAAATTACAATCCAGCCATGACAACAGCCCACGTCTGGTAGTAGTGAATAAAAGTTAACTTTTTAAAGAAGTGTGCTGTCAGCTTGCCGAACCATTTGAGAAAAAAATACGATAACCACACACAAGCACCAATGCACAGCCTTGTAGTTTCTGCATTACACCCACACAGCTCTCTTTTGAGCGTGTGATTAGAAGGGCTGATGCATAATCACATCAAATTCTTTCCTTCAGCTCACATATCAAGAACTTGCCCTCTTGGCTGCATTCTTTTTCTAACAACGACAGTAACCTTGGCAACCAAGCACTCCTATTATGACCAGCTGGTCTTTTAAAGCTGTCTATGCTAGCATCTGAACTTTTGTACCACTTCAAACAGGGCCAAGAGTTTACTTCAACTCCCACGTCATTTTTTCAAAAACTAGACAGGGGCCTAATTTAACTCAGCTCAGATCACAATTGACACCAAAAGGAAAAGGCTGCATCTCCTTAAATATTGTGCCCTGCTACAGAGGTTGTTCATGCAGTCCTTTAGCTTGGATTTTAATTGTGGAAGAAAAGATGCCAGGATTTATAAAGTACTTTCTGTGGCTGTTCCTTATTGCAAAGCAAATTCTCAAACTAACGCTTGCTTACATTGCTAGCAGGATAGCCAGTATCTTCCACATGGTGAGAAATGAACTCCAACTGTTTCACAACTTGAGAGTTTTGTTTGAGCGGACTGGAGAAACTGGAGTGTCGCTGGCTTCAAAAGGTATAAAGTACATTTATCGTATTGAAGTACAGACAACTGCAGGCACCCTGCTTTCTCTCAGTGACAAACTCAATTCCTGAACTTGATGGCAGACCAGTTCCTTAAACATGAGTCTGTAACATTCACTTCTTGGGATCAGCAAGTCAATTTTCATGCAGGGAGCAGCATTTGCTTTCTGTGGGTTTGTATGCAAAAGCAAATGCCAGCACATTGCTGGAGTTGACTTTGAGAGCAGGAGAGTAATGAACAGAGTTAGCTTTCTGAAAGCAAGGTGCAGTGATAGCACAAGTAGTTACAGAATTGCAGTCTGTCTTGAATGGGAAATGTGAACACTTGACATGCAATGCCTATTCATGAAAATCACTTGACATTAATCTAATAGAATATAAAAATCTACAAATATCACCGATCATCAACACTCCCTCAACGTTCTGCTGAAAACCAAAAGTCAATGTTTGTCATAATCAGTAAATAACAGCAACTGCTATTTACAAAAAAATGCCCTCAAAGTTCTATTTATGCCAATTCTGGATTGGTTAAACCACAATGTACACACCAAAAGAAAACAGTTATTGGAATTCAAGATAAATTATTGGAATTTCGCTTCATTACGCTCAGATTTTCCTCCCTCCTAACCCTGTGCTGTTTTGAATGTTTATACACAGTTTTGCCTAACATATTCAATTGTTATGTAGTTTTCTACTTCAACTCTTCATTTAAATTAGATTGTAAATTCATTATGAAAATTACTCTAAGTGCAGATTATGTAAGTAAACATGCTACATAATAAAATGTGATTGTAAAACAGCTTAAAAAGGTACATCACAAGTCAGGAAAGAGAACAGAATACAAACTCCAATCAAAAACAAATGACAACTTCATAAACAAAAACCAACAACTGGTTTACCTTAGCAAGTGTTCAGACCTGAAATGCTGACAACTTCGGTTTCGCCACAGATGCAGCATGACCTGCGAGCATAGCCCTTTTCCCCCCCCAGTTTTTGTTGACAAAATTCCAGCATCTACGGTATCAACCAATTTATTTTGTGGGAAAATAGTTAGAGTTTCTCTGACCATGTCACAAACTAATAAGGCTTTGACTTAAGTCTTGCTCAGATCAAATCCAAAGACATGTATAGCAACAATATGCAACACACAAGAATGCTGTAATTAGCAGCTGCCTGTTCCAATTCTTTGAATGAAGGTACATCATACTCAGATTCCATGGGCAACCAATCCAACCAGAAAAAATAAGATCAAACAACAGAATTACTGGAATGCTTGATCCAATATGACCATGTCACCAATGCTCAATTTCTTTTGAAAAATACTACTCTTTATGTGAAAAGCAAATTCTACTGTGCATTTTCTTTCTTCCCAACGTTTTTTTGAAGACTTCAGAGTGAAACTATAAGTTTAAATTAGAGGCAACAAAAATGGTTCTGCAATGAAGTGCATTTGAAGGTAAACTATGCACAAATTTAGCCTGATAAATTGGATAATTTATATTTATCTCTTTAAAACAGAAATCGCACAATTATAGGATAGTCTTATTTCTTCTGATATTATTTAGCTTCATTTGAAAGCTCATGTAAGCATTATGATTAACCATAGCTAGTTCAAATATGTTAAATTATACAGCAAGATTAAACTTTTTCTTCCTTTGATTTCATACAGTTAATAAATATATTTTATTCTCAAACAAAAATACATTTGCTTTCAAATGGTAATTATGCTCATTGTAGATTCCCACTGCATAACTCAGTTATACACTTGAATTTAAATTTTAAATCAAGGCACTGGTCTTCAATCAACTATTTACTCCACATAGTGCAGAATAAATAACATTATTTTCGCCAAAAAACATGATCCTATTTTATAATTAGACTATTATTTTGTCTCTTTAATGAGTCAATAAATGATGGATTCTTAAAAACAATCAAGTGTCACTAGATTTAGACAGTCAGGCAAAAAGTTCTTTTCAGAGAGGAGTTAAATCTGACAAATTCAAAAAGTTTGCATTCAGCCAATTTGACGCAGAGTTTCTCAGCCCTAAAACTTTTTCCTTCCATATACCACTACATCACTCAATGCTGTTGGGGTTCTACAAAAACAAGACTTGTTCAGTACACAGATATGTAAAAACAGCCATTGTTACAACAATTTTTAAGCATGTTTTATGTCACAACTCCCATGCTGGCAAAAGAACAGACAGATCTTTGGGGTTTACGCCCTTTTATGCCAGATAATGAATCTTAAATATTGAGTATTGCTGAAAATGACAGTTTGTCAAAGCTTTTGGCCCTGCAGTGCTTACGACAATTCACAAGAGTATCAATTCAAGGGAAAAAAACATTTATATTGCATAAGTGTGCTGATTGGTTGGTGAATGATTGGTTCGATTCAGTAGTGGTGCTGCCATGGAGAACGCATCCATTAATGACAATTGGCCTCATGGCAACACCAATGGTTCCAACAATGACAATGACAACCTGTTTGACTACACAGTCATGATGACACAGGAGGCCATTTGGGCAATCACATCCATGTTTGCTTTCTATACAGCAATCCAGTCATTCCTGTTCATCCCACTGTCCTCATCATTCTACAAAATTTATTTCCCTCAAATACCCATCTCATTTCTTTTTGAAATAAGTTATCATCTCCACCTCCACTCACTTTATGGGCAGCCAGTTCCAGGCCAGTATCACTTGGTCTGGGAGAAAAACAAGAGTTCTTCCTCAACTTCCCTTACATGTCTCCACAACTTTAAATCTGTCTTTGCACCATTAAGTGATGGCTACAGTTTTCCTTTCTTTACATTATTCAGATCTTTCACAAAAACAGAAGAAATAGGAGCAGATCACATGGTCCTTTGCATCTACACCCCTCATCCAAAGCCTGTAACCCCTCCTCCTGATTCAGATTCCCCAACCAGCAGAAACAATCTCTCAGCATCCGCTCCATCAAGCCCCCTTGGAATTATGGTGTACTTCAATCTCTGGAGTTTAGAAGAATGAAAGAACATAGGAAATAGGAGCAGAAATAGGCAATTGAGCTCTTCGAGCCTGCTCCACCCTTCAACAAGATCATGACTCATCAGATTATTTTTTTGGCTGTTCCCCATAATCTTATACACCTCTTTTGGACCTCCCTGAATTTCTTTTGCTTCAAAGATAGTGCCAGCATCTGCAACATTGAACCCGAAATTGCCCCATCCCTGGAATCATTCTGAGTAAATTTCCCTCTGCACCCTCAAGATCTTCATTGAAATGTGGTGACCAGAACTGGATGTGAATTTTTACACAGAAATTTGTAGCTTGGTTTTCTATTCTATAAAATGCTACCCACCCCCATTTCAATGGGAGTCATATGAAGTGAATCAGGAAGAGGAGGAGGAGGATGGAGCAGTAATGATGGCCTCTACCACCCAGAATGCATACCATAAAGTGCCAGAGTTGCTGGAAGGAAGTGTGCAAACACTGGAATTCAGGAGGCCAGTGTGTAGGTACTGGAATCGATCATTACAGCATCATTACCACAGAACTGTCTGCATCACCCATTACATTGCTGGTCCAATCACTTGCTTGTGCAATCTAGGATTTCTATCAGTTTAAACCCCAAACAGCAATGGCCCAAGAGGATTAACACTGAAGGCATTTGAGTTGCTGTCTTTCATTTTACATACACACAGAAGCTCTTGCTGTTTGTTTTTCTGTTTCTTGCCAATTTACTTTCATAGTCAATTTTCTCCCTTTCATTAGTTTTTTAGTCACCCACTGCTGGTTCCTAAACAATTTCAAATTGCCAGGCCTGTCACTGGTTTTCACTGCTTTGTAAGCCTTAGTTTTTGATTAGATACTCTCTTTGACTGCTTCTGTCAATCACAGACGGTTCATCCTTCTTACACTCATCCTTTTTGACTCGAGGATAGTTTTGCTGAGCATCATGAAGTATCTGCTTAACTATCTGCTACTGCTCATCTACTGTACTTCCACTTAGACTACTACTTTCCTAGCCTACTTCAGATAACTCTTTCTTCATATCTCTCTAATTACCCTTAATTTAAGTGACACACTGGTTTGAGAACAAAGGTATTCTACAACAAACTGAATTTGAAATTCCAACATTCTGTGATTGCCAGCTCCTAAAGGATCCTTAAATACAAGTCACCTTATTAATTCAGCATCATTACACATGACTAGATCTAAAATAGCCTGTTCCCCGTGCAGGTTGTACAATCTGCTCTAAAAAGCAATGTATGATTCACTCTTCAAATTTGTCTTCCATGTTTGCCTTGTCTATCCGAATGTCCGGTCAATATGCAGATTAAAATCATGATTTCCCTCTAAGTGGCTGGTGGGAGATCCTGTGCACATCAATCAGCCTTTCAATGTATTGGCTTCCAAATAAGGACCAGAGGCCCATGCAGTGGAAAAGAAATTCGAGAGAATTCCATCCATGACGATTGTAGTGACCTTCTCACACACCTCCATTATTTTCCGATTTAGACTTTTTAGGACAAGGAAAAAACTCTTCAAAAGCTTACTGACAACTCCAACTGTGACATTTTCCCCTTGCTTTGCCATACTACCAGCCAAACGGATTTTACATGATCTATTATAGAAATAACACTATTCAGCATTGTACTGATATCTTCTTTTATTAACAATGCTATCTCACCTGCTTTTCCCATTTGCTCATTCTTCTGAAACATCAAAGACTGTTGTATATGGAGTTCCAGCCTTCGTCACTCTGCAATCACATTTGTGTAAGAGCTAGCAAGTCCTGTTTATTTATTTCTCTTTGTGATCTCAACTATTTTGATACAAATGCTATGTGTATTCAGATAATGAAGAAGTGTCAAAGTTTAAGGCTCTTTATGTCTTATTTGTGTTTGAATTTCTGCTGCACTATTTTGCTTACACTTACTGCCACTTGTGCTATGCATTGATTTTTATTCATTTCTTTACTACCCTGCACTGGTGTTGTCTGGCTCCTGTATGATTTTTTTGGAACTTCCTTTGATTGAACCCTCATCCCCACTAATTATGTCAATGCTTACCTGCAGCTGTTGCTATCCAATTTAGTGGGACACTGTTCTCAGTATGGGTCAAATGAAGCCCATCCCAATGGAAGAGCTTTCAATTTCCACAGTACTGGTGCCTGAGCCCCGTGAATCAGAACTCTTTTCTCCCACAATTTTTCAGCCACTCATTTCCGTATCTGTTCTTATTTCCCTTAGGCCAATTTGCACATGGCTCATGTAATAATGTGGAGAGTACCACCTTTTAATTTCACCCTGAGCTGCTTAATCTCTCTGCAGAACCTCCGACCTATCTACACCTTTGGGAATGATATGGACCATGACAATTGAATCCTTCCGGTCCCACTTCAAGGTCCTTTCCAGCCTCAAAGACGTCCTGAATGCTGGCACCAGAAGGCAACATATCCTTCACAACTTTGTCCTTGCTACAGAGAACAGTATCTATTCCCCCTAATTATGTCAATCTGTATTACTGCTCTCCCTAAACCATGAGTCTTTTTTCCCCTCACTTGAATGGCATTCTGTACCAGTGGGTTTTAGACAGTTTGCTCATCCTCCCTGCGCTCTGTTACCTTGTCTACACTGGAAGAAACAACCTCATACCTGATGCACAAGAGCTCAAGTTCCTTTGCAGCTAAATTCTGGATCTAATAACTGCCTCACTCAGAGTCACATCCTCCTGTCCCTAACCATGGACCAAGTTTGATGTATTAAGCTAAGGGGTGTGAATGGTATTCAGGTAACTCGCCCTTCCCCTGATATGTCTGCAACTTGGAATCCAGCTCATCAACTGAGCCAAAGCTTTTCGAGCAGCTAATACTTGCTGGAGATTCTTTTCCTGGCTGCCCAAAATGTGCCCATGATCAACAACACAAATCAGAGTCTGGTCAAATATTATACACCTGCGTGAATGAGTGCAGCTACAACATTCAAGAAGCCCTACATCGTCCAGGACAAAGCAGACTGCTTGGTTGGCACTCCTTCCCCCAACCTAAATGTTCACTTTAATTGCTTGGAAATATATTGCTGATCTTTCATTAGGCTGTGTCAAAATCCTGGATCATGCAGAAATTAAGGTGAATCATAAGCACTTTGAACACACGCAACAGCAGGTTCGAGAACAGCTTTTCCCTGTTATTAGACTGATGAATGGACTCTCTAACATCAAATAATGTTGATCTTGCTTTGTGCAGTGTAACCTGTATGCCTCACTCAGTCTAAGGACCCTCTGAACTCGATGTCCCTGTTTGCTACCATCTGCCTGTACTGCTCGCAAAACAAAGCTTTCACTGAAAGGTGATACATGCAACTTCCACTCAAGATTGGTTCTGCAAACAGAATATCAGGTAAAATACCAGCTATGAATATGCTATTCAAGAATTATTCACAGCATTTAATTGCTTGGCAATCAAAAGTTAAGACAAACATCAAACTAAAGGTGCAAAAACTAAATGAGAGCAAACAGAAACATGTTGATAAAATATACTGTAAAAATGTTCACATTGGCCTTTGTACTGACACAGCTTCCAGCAAAGGATTCTGATCCAGGCACTTATATTAATTTACTTTTTCGTTCAACACATTACCCCAAAAATATACAGCTATTCATGCATTCCTGTGTTTTTACTTCATATTTTTGAAGCAAGCAGATCGTGTGGGGAGAATGCTGGGGCGTACAATGTGAACCAAGCACTTATTGCACCCATCTTCACAAACCTGCCATGGGAAAAGAGATAAATTGGGAGTTTTCAGATTTACAGAAGCTTTTCTAATGTGTTTAAAGTGTGCAAGACTAGGAGACAATGTCAGCACAAACAATGTCCTTAATTTAGTTTTAGAACAAAACAGTAAAGAAACTTTGCGAATATTTTTGTTTGAAGAATGGACTGTGCCTGTGCTAAATAATCGACTTTTATCATTATTGGTTCATCACCCACATTCCGACTCTTGTTCTCTGACCTCAAACTGAACCCTTGAATCTCATGTCTTGTCTTACACAAACATAGAACTAATTTCCAACAAATCACAATATGTCATAATGCCCAATTGTGTCAGGATTTGAAAGTGACTCCAATACCAGGAAAAGCTCTTTCAACACATCTTTTTTTAAGGCATCTGAAAATAGCTCCCTACCAGTTAGGGAACTGCCTTCTTACCTTTTAAGCTTTTCTCTCTTCCATGTCTTTCCTCTCAACTCTATTTTCACACGCACAAGACATAGGAGCAAAAGTAGGACATTTAACCCATCACATCTGTTTACCATTAAAGCTTGTCTTGATGATCCTTAAATCCATTTTCCTGCCTTTTCCACATAACCCTTGATTCCCTTACTGATTAAAAATCTGTCCATCTCAGCCTTGAACATACTTAACACCACAACTCTACAGCCCTGTGGTAAATAATACCACAGATTCACCACCCTCTGACAGAAGAAATTCCTGCTCTTCTGATGCTACTCGGCCTGCTGTGTTCATCCAGCTCTACACCTTGTTATCTCAGATTCTCCAGCATCTGCAGTTCCTACTATCTCAGAAGAAATTCCTCATTTGTTTTATCCTTTATTCTGAGTTTATACCCTCTGGTCCTACATTCTACCATGGGGAAACAATCTCTTCACATCTACCCTGTCAAAACCCATAAGAATCTTCGATGTCTCAATAAAATTACCTCTTATTCTTCTTAACTTCAGTGTGTACAGGCATAGTCAACTCAACCTCTCCACACCCAGGAGAAACCGACTGAACCTTCTTGACTGCTTCCAATGCCAGCGTATCTTTCCTTAGATAAAAGAGATCAAACTGTTCCACTTTGTGGTCTGACTAGTGCAATGGATAATTTCAGAAGACTTCTATACTTTTATATTCTATTCCCTTGGAAGCAAAAGCCAACATTCCATTTGCCTTCCCTATTACATGCTGAAGGTGTTTGCTAACTTTGTGATTTATGCACAAGAATATCCAAATATACTCCTGTAGGTCAATGACTCTCTCAACTTTCCCTTTTTACTCCTCAATGCAAACACACCATCTCATATGAGAATTAATGTTTCGGGTCTGGTGACCCTTCCTCAGAACTGTTCTGTTCTGAAGGATCCCCTGACCTGAAACATTAACACTGATTTTTCTTCACAGATGCTGCCAAGCTGCTAAGCTTTTCCAGCAACTTGTGTTTTTGTCCCCAATTTACAGCATCCGTTGTTCTTTCGTTTTTACACCATCTAATATTTTCTCCTTCTTCTCTGCAACCTCAATATCAAAATTAAGGCTCATCACAGTGCGTCCTCTTCAAACTTTTTTTTCCTCTAAAAACTGTGAAACTGCTCACTCATGTTGCTCATACAATCTTCAGACTTTTAAAACAAAGTTGAACAAAATGATCTAATCATTGCTTCTTGACTTCTGGACCTGACCTTTCGACCTTAGAAACCTCTACAATGAGCTGTAGATCTTCATTTTGGTTCAACAATTTTAAAAAAGACAGTTGTTACAAAGTGCATCCGGGATTAGGAAGGCCCATATTACCTATGGCAAAATGCAGATCACACCTTATCTAAAAATAGGCAATTAGCAACAAAATGTAGAATGTTCTACTGTCTTCTATTTCATTGGAAGCTAACATTATACCATTACCACTTGCTATGTAAATAAGGCAAATGAAATCGTTCTCAACTTCTGTTAAATGATGTTCCTAATAAATGTTAGTGTTGAACGCACACTATCTGCCGCTCGGCTTTTGGTTCCCAACATCTTCCCTCCTCCCCACCCACCCACCCCGCTTAAGAAACTTATCTTCCAAAGGGATAAAATACTCAGCCAACTCATGTTCTGCAATCCGCAAAAGTGCGGATATTTGGACAGAGAACCTACTGTACAAAAATACAGGAACATGGCACTTACTTACTAAACTTGATCAAATTCCCAAAACATATTTTGCTTTTCCAGGTTAAACAGAGCATAAAGAATTCACTAAAAGAACTAGGATACATCAACAGCATCATTAATAAGTTATATACTGCACAAGTATCTAACTCAAATATTTACACGTCAGAAACATTGGTAAATACATGTCCTTTCAGTTCCATCCAGGAGCTTTCAGGAAGGTTGGAGAAAGGGGATAAAACTGATATTGTCATGTCCTGTATCTGAAAACCAAGGAATATTAATTGGTTGCAACTGGCCTGATGAGAGAAAGCAAAAGCATAAGATCTTTCAGCCGTCAACTAATGAAGAACATCCTGATATCATCACAAAGAGTTCACTGCAATGTGCTCTGAGGCGGCTTAGTGGAGAATTGCAGGAGAATCAATAGGGAGAAATAAACAGACAAAGTGTGGTCTAAGTAGCCCTGGGAGAACAACATTATGTACTCACTCTTCTGACTGCTGAAATATGCTGGTCCAAGAGTAAGCAAAAGCATTAACCACTTGATGGACACCCCATAGTACACTTGCCAAGCCAACGACCACAACAACAAACAATAGCAAAATACCAATAAGTACCCAACCTATAGAACCAATAGGTATGCATAAACCATCAGAATCCCTCAAGTGAGAAGGTTACTATTAACATTTAGTAAAACGTAGACTGAAACACAACCAGCCAGCCATGCATTCCATCACTCAGATAGAGGAATTTTAGCCTTTGTAACCTTTACAAACATTCATACTGACGTACCTCTTTCTACAAAAAGGTTAGTCAGCCTGAAGCACATAAACATATCTTACAATGTTTCCATGATAATTATTACCATTTAATTAGAATATACTGCAGAAAAACAGGTCATTTAACTCACATGAGACTTTGATGAAGTATCTGCAAAGTAATCCAAGTATGCACCAAAACACAACCCTGATTTCAGTCCAGAAACCAACATATGCTAATGAATGGTAGCAGTTAAGCTGCTTGTCAAATTACAATGCATTGCTAATTATAGTACTATATGTACATTCAGTTCATCAGCAGTCCAAGTCTTATGATTGAGATATTAAAGCTAATCCAGAGCTGAATACAATTGTTATTAAAACAGCATAACTTGGATATAATTTCATAAATAGAAGGCCAATGAAAATTACATTTTAATATACTCGAGCATATTTACCAAAATAGCTACAGTATTTTCACGACAGACTGACTACAGCTCAGAATTGCTTAGTTCTGAAATTATTTTGAATGACAAAGTCACAAGTTTTGAAATTTACAGAGTAGAATAAACTCCACTGTATTCCACAATTTCCCATTAAGTAATTATAGAACTTTTTTGCAGTATATCAAAAAATCTTTTGACTCCATCTACAATGAGGACTATTATAAGCATAGGGCCACTTATAACAGCTACTTTACCATTCAATATACTTCAGTAGTAACCATTTGAAAACTCCTTAAAGGCAAATAAATTTACTTAAACACTCTAGAACAATGTCAGAAATGTTCAATACATTAGATTTCCAACAAAGAGCCAAACCTTACTCTTGAACTTTAACTCAATTATCCAGTATCATGATCCAAGACAATTGCTGAATTCGATTCAATTCATTGTTGAAGTGATTTTCAACATGGTGCCAACTACAGCTCAGCATACTGTCTTCAACAATATACACAAGCATGCAAGGAATCAATTTATACATTCTGCATAATTTTCTATAAAAACATAAAATAAAGTAGACTACTTTGCCCTTTCAGTCTGTTCCATCATTCAACATCATGGCTGGTCATCCTACTCTGTACCCTGTTCATTCTTCTTGCCTGATACCCTTTGATCTGTTTTAGTCTCACCCACTTTCTGTGGCAGAATATCCCACAGGCTTGCAACTCAGTGAAGAAATCTCTCGTCACTAGTCAAAACCCTGGAATTTCCTCCTTAAGGGCACTGAGAGTCTACCTACAGTACGTGGACCGCAGCAGTTCAAGATGACAGCTCAACATCACTTTCTCAAGGACAACTAGGGATGGGCATTAACTGGCCCATCCCACATCTGTCAAGTGAATTAAAAAAAAAATCTGTCCTAAATGGGCAACTCTGTATCCTTAATCTATAACCCCTGGTTATTGGGAACATGCTTTCTGAGTTTACCCTATCTAGTCCTGTTAGAATTTTACAAGTATAAGATACAACCCCACCCCTCTTTTCATTCCCCCAAATTCGAGTGAATAAAGTCCCAGCCAATCCAGTCTCTCCCCAAACTCTGTCTTGCCATCCCAGGGATCAGTCTGGTAAACCTTTGCTGCACTCCCTCCATAGCCAGAACATTCTTCCTCAAATAAGGAGACCAAAACAGCACACAATACTTCAGTGTGATCTCACCAAGGCCCTACATAATTGCAGAAAGATATCCCTACTCTTGTACTCAAATCCTCTCGCTAAAAAAGCCAACATTCCATGTGCCTTCTTCACTGCTGCTGCAGCTACATGCTTACTTTCAGCAACTAGTGTACAAGAATACCTGGATCTTGCACCTCCCCATTTCCCAATCTATTGTCATTCAGTTAATAATCAGCCTTCCTGCTTTTACTGCATCTCACATTTATCCACATTATTTTTCATCAGCCGTGCATTTGCCCACTCACTGAACTTGTCCAAACCACACTGAAGCATCTCTAACACCCTCCTCACAGATCACCTCCCTACCCAGCTGAGTCTTCTGCAAACTTGGAGCTATCACTTTTCGTTCCTTCACCGAGGTTATTAATATATTGTGAACAGTTCAGATCCAAGCTCTGATCCCTGCAGATCCCACTAGTCACTGGCTGCCATTCAGAAAATGCCCTGTTTATTCATATTTACTTGCCAAAAATATTATTTTTTTAAAACCAATACTCAAAGTAAAATTCTATAAAACCATTCCATGAATCACAATACAAAACATCACTGAAATTTAATCAGAGCAAAAAAAAATCTGATCCCAGAATAATATTACCATAGATTATTCCATTCCAATAACGTATGAACCAAGGCCTAATCAAATTTCAGAACCATGAGAGATGTTTAAAAATGCTAAGTATTCTCCATCTTTCCAATTGCTTTATTGATCTTATTTTCCACCTCTCATCATTTCAAGAGTGGGCTTTTCCCAGCCCCAATGTATCTATTTAAATACCCAATCACTGCTACATCTTTGTTACCTGCAAGAGTAATAACACTTTCCATTCAAGTGAAGGCATAGTTCTAAGTACCCTTATTTTAGAAATCATTACTACACCCCAAGACACTATGTAATAAATGGATACAAGATACGATTATTTGGGAACTTGGCTTTTTAAAAATTGAGGCAGATGGATTTTAACATCAGTTCCATCAAAGTAACTTTTTCAATAGAAAGAGGTCAGAAAGCCATGGATAAAAGTGACCTAAATATATCATTTCCATGAAAGCTTGCAACTTACTAAGTGTCTAGTGTAGGGATGTGGATTTGAGATTGCAATCAGACGAGCCTCATCAGATCTTATTAAAGGTTGAGCAGGCTTGACGGACTGAATGGCCCACTCCTGCTGTGTGTTTATATGTAAGTGATGACGTGTTTATGCTCATGATCAAACGACCGGGGCCACTCGTGGTTCGAAGTTCAGTTCAGAAAAATCAGGTTTCAGTTTCACACTAGCATAACAACAGTTTCACCTTAGCAGAAGATTCAGGTTCTCAATTCAGAAGTGATTTGGACCAATATTTATTGCCTATCCCAAGTTTCCCACAAGAAGGTGTTGTTGAGCTGCCGTCTTGAACTTCTACAGCATATTCAGTACAGGTAGACTCACCGTTGTTCGGATAGCGAGTGGCTTGGAAGGGAATTTGCAGGTGGTGGTGTTACCATGTACCTGCTGCCTTGGTAGCGATCACAGGTTTGGAAAGTGTCTTTGATGAACTGTTGCAGCGCATCTTGTAGGTGGTACATACTGGGTACTGTGCGTTTTACTTTACTGTGCATTGGTGAAAGGAGAGGGAAGGAGTCCTAACGTTGGGGCAGCACAGAGCAAGAAATGAGTTGTCTGGGACCTGGTCTCTTCCACCCTAACAGTGGGGTAGTTTGAGATTTGTAGAAATTCCAAACAAGTCTCTTGATTGTCAGACTGGAAAAGAATACAGGGCATTTCAACTGGAAAGAAGTCTTAAAATTCAAAGAAGGTAAATGAGAAAGAAGTTAAAAAGTTAAGAAAGAAGTTGAAAAGTTAAGCTACGAGTGATATTTCTCCAAGATTGAGCTTCAGAAAAGCATATCTCCGAGAGAAAGGTTGTATCTTGGTTGTTGTTTTTATGTTAAGATCCTTTCAAATTGACCCACACATATACCTCCTAATTTTTACTCCTGTAGCAGAGCTCCAAGGTCCATAAGCAACTGTGGCTTCTGGAACCATAAATAAATTGTAGACACCTCAATCTGCAAACACCCAACCTCTGACCTGTTACACAGCTTACAGGGAATGCTGATATATACAGCTTTGTTTGTTTTTATCTCTCTTGTATCATAAACATACATTCTTTTGTTAAAGACCCCCTTGGCAGCCTCACGAGTATGTTGTGAGACTAACCATTATCATAACCAACTGCAAAAACAAAACTTCTGATCCAAGTTTCATTCTGGGATCTGAACCCCACCATACAAACACACAGTACAGCAATAAAGTTTTCCTCAAAGCCCTTCTAAAACTCCTGCCTTTCACATTAAAATTAAACCTTCAACTAAGGGAAACAAGTGCTTTCTGTACACCCTGTCCATGTGCCTCATAATTTTAGATATCTCTATCAGATCCATCTCGACAGATCTATCTTCTCTGCTCCAAAGAAAACAACCTGAGTCTATCCAAACTCTCTTCATAGCTTAAATGCTCCAGCCCTGGCAACATCCTGGTGAATGCCCTCTGCATTCCCTCCAGAGCTATCCATTCCTCCTATAATTGTGGCAATCAGTATTGCGCACAATACTCTGTCTATGACCTAACCAAGTCCCGCCAAGCTCCAACATAACATCCCTGCTCTTATAATCTATGCCACAACTGATCTATCCGAAGGTAAATGTGGGGCGGCTGTGTGGAATTTGCACATTCTCCCTGTGTCTGCATAGGTTTCCTCCGGGTGCTCCGGTTTCCTCCCACAGTGCAAAGATGTGCGGGGTAGGTGGATTGGCATTATGCTAAATTGCTCATACTGCCCAGGAATGTGCAGGGTTACAGGGATAGCGTATGTGGGTGGGATGCTCTTCGGAAGGTTGGTGTGAACTTGATGGGCCAAATGGCCTACTTCCACACCTGTAGGGATTTTATGATTCTATAACTGATAATGACAAGTGTTCCGTATGCCTTAACCCATTATGCGACCTTCCGGGATCTGTGAACAGGCACCCCAAGATCCCTCTCTTCCCTTGAGGTTCCTAGTGTCATTGAAGCATTCCATTGTCTTGTTACTTCTTCTAACATGTATCCCCTCACACTTACGTTGGGATCGTAAAGGTGAACTTTTAGCATGGCATCAACCCTAGACTAATGTGAAGGCCTTGCTAATCTTCCTTTTCTTAATAATTCAAGCATATTAAGAAGAAAGCTTGGCAGTTACATAGTGCTAACCACATATCTCCTGGGGGCATTCTACAGCTAATTAAAATATTGAAATGCAGTCACTATTGTAACGTGCGCATAATGGAACTTGTTACTTCACGCCCAATTGGCATGACAGGCAAGTCCTTAGCTTAATTCAGTTTATCCAAAGGTTAAAAAAATGTTTAGTACTGGAAGAGCAGTTGAGGTGAAGTGCTCGCGTGTCTCAAGACTTGAATACATGTTCTCTGACTCGCGGAAAAGTACTAACACCAAACCAATATTGACACTTCAGTGTGGGACAAAAAATGAGCCACAGGTTGCCTTACAAGGCCTTTTTTCATCAAATCTAGGATTGAATTCCTTACTCTCCTTTTACAAGGCCTCACATGCCATCTATTCCAACCAAGCCCACGTACACTGACATCACTGCCTTAAGAGAATCAAGATAACATTCTTGCTTCTCAACACCACAGCCAAGAATCAGAAGAAATGTGAAAATCCAGGAGCAACAGCAGCTGATCTCTCAGATTATTGATGCCATTGATAAGAATCCAATTGTAGACGCCATGTTCATAATGAGGAGACATGAGGATGGTGACAAAAATCTACAATTATCAGCTGCTGACTCATTTTCAATGTCTTTTGCAACACAAGATCAGCCCATTCTAAGGCATGAACAAATTGAAAATAAAGGCATTTTGTTTTCTTATTTACGATTAACTGTTTTCATTTGAGTATTTTTTTGGACACAGCACATTTCTACGCCAATCGGGATATACAGGAGCCTTCTCAACTCTCTCAAAGTTTTGCCTAACACAATTTGTGGGCAGATTCAACCCATCATGATTTCTCTGTAGTTCCAAGTTTACAGGTGGTGATGGAGAAACGTAGAAACTAGAAGGAACAGGGGCAGGAGTAGGACATTCTGCCCTTGAATCCTACTCTTGTCTGCACACACACAAATTATTATGGTGCAGGAGGCCATTCGGTCCATCGTTGCTTTACTGACTTAATACCTAGTGCCAATCTCATGCATTTTGCCTGTATCTCTGCACACTATCATCCAATAACTATATAATGCCTCCTTGAACGCCTCAACTGAACCTGCCTCCGCCTGCAGCGCCTCTCATATTCTAACTTGCTGTGAGCAAAAAACTTCTTCTCACGCCACCCTGGCATCATTTGTACATCACTTTAAATCTATGCCCTCTTGTTCTTGTTTTTTTTAAACAAGCAGAAATAGTTTCTCCCCATCTACTCTTTCCAGTCCATTCATGATTTTGAAAATCTCAATCAGATGTCCTCTTAGCCACCTTCTTTCCAGGGAGAATTGTCCCCACTTATTCAATCTATCTTCAGTTGAAGTTCCTCAAACCTGCAATCATTCTAGTAAATTGCTTTTGCAGTCTCTCCAATGTATTTGCATCTTTTCCACAATTGGTGCCCATACTGTACATAATATTTCAGCAAAGGTCTATCAAGGGTTTCGTACAAGTTCAACATTTCCTCCTTGCTCTTGTACTCGCTGTCCCTATTATGAAGCCAAGAACACAATGCTTTATTTACTGCTCTCTCTCCACCATCCTGCCACCGTCAATGATATGTCCACACAGACACCCCTTTAGAATTGTACCCCGTACTGCATATTTTCTATCAACGCTATTCTGACAAAAGTGAATCACCTCACACTTGTCTGCACCTACCCACCCACTCTGCCAACTTGCCAATATCCTCTTGGAGTTCCACACTGTCCTCCTCAATCTACAATTAGCCCAAGTTTAATGGCATCTGGAAACTTGGAAAATGTTTCTTGCATACCAAGAACCAGATCATTAACATATATTAGGAAAAGCAAGGTTATCAGTACCAATGCCTCAGGAATGTCACTATAAACCTATCTCACACTCAAAATATATCTATTGGCCACTACACTCTGTTTTCTAATCAGCCAATTTTGTACCCACATCGCTACTGTTCCTTTTATACCACGACCTACAACTTTTCTCTAGTATTTGTGAGGTTTTGTATCAAATGCATTCTGGAAATTCAGCTATACCACATCAAAAGCATTACCCTCATCAACCCTTTTTATTACCTCTTCAGAAAGTTCCAGCAAACTAGTTAAACATGAGACAACAAGGTGCAGGGCTGGATGAACACAGCAGGCCAAGCAGCATCATAGGAGCAGAGAGGCTGACGTTTCGGG
>NC_063349.1:42515712-42535703 GCF_021869965.1 Rhincodon typus
ATTCTCTAGTTAAACATGATTTCCCCTTTAGAAATTCAAGCTGACTCTTCCTGATCAACCTACCTTTTTCCATGTAACGACTGATTCTATTCCAAATATTTGTTCCTAAAAGGTTCTTCATTACCAGTTAAATTAATTGGTCTGTAATTGTTGGAATTATTTTTGAACAATCCAGCAACAGTGGCATTTCTCCAGTCTTCTCTCTCCGGAATCCAGGGAAGATTGAAATATTATGGCCACTGACTCTGATTTCTCCCCTCACTTCCTTCGAAATCCTTGGATGCATCTCATCTGGTCCTGTTGTCTTGTTAACTTTTTAAACGCCAATCTATCCAGGACTTCTTGACTCCTGTTAGTTAGAGTTTCTTCCTCTGTCACCATGGCCTAGGGAGCATCCTCCTATTTTATGAAGTCAGGTGCAAAAGTATTCATTTAATACCTCAGCCATGCCCCCTGTCCCCATCTGTAAATCCCCTTTTTGCTCTGTGATGAGTCCTCCTCCTCTTCTTTTAAACATTCTCTTATTGTTCATATGCCCTTAGAAGACTTTGAGATTTCCCTTTATTTTAGTTGCTTGCCTTTGTTCATAGTCCCCCATTGTTTTTATTTGCTTTTTCACCTTCCTTCAACCTTCAGTTCTTCTACTGATTCACAATTGCATTTTCTGCCTTTCACCAGTCATAAGTACACCTTTACTTTTCAATATTAATTTCTACAATTCAAAATAATCATGACAGGTCCTCTATCCTCATGCAATATTTGCACTTTCTCCCCATACCACTTGATGTCTTTTAAATCTAGAATATTATTTCTTGAATATATTGAGTGATTTAGCCTGCAGTTTCTGTAGTAGAAGTTCCCACAAGTTTCCTAGCTTTTGTGTGAAGAGATTTTTCTCATATAATTCTTAAATGATCTACCCTGGATCTTAAGAATGTGCCCCTGGTTCAAGGCTCCCAAACCAAGGAAAACGTATTCTCTGCATCTAGTCTGTCCTGACCTGTTAGAACATTATGAGAGGCAATCTTATTGAGAAACACAGTCAAAGAGTCATACAGCACAGAAACAGACCCTTCAGTCTAACAAGTCCATGCCGAACATAATCCCAAAAACTGAATTAGTCCCACCTGCCTGCTTTTGGCACATGTCCCTCCAAACCTTTCCTATTTATAAGTCTTTTAAATGTCTTTTCAACGTTGTAATTGTACCCGCATCTACTACTTCATCAGGAAGTTCATTCCACACATGAACCACCCTGTGTAAAAAATGTGCCCCTCATGTCTTTTTTAAATCTTTTATCTCTCACCTAAAAAATAGGCCATTAGTCTTAAAATCCCCATCCTATAGAAGAGACAACTACGATTAACTCCATCTATACCCCTCATTATTTTATCAACTTCTATAAGATCACCTCTCAACCTCCAATACTCCAGTGAAAAAGTCTATCAATACAGGTCCAGCACCCTGCAGTGCTCCCATGCGTCTGCAGTCCTTAATCTTCTAAGTGGAAGAGGTCATGGGTTTGAAGGGGGCTGTTAAAGGAATGTTTGGGAGTTGTTGCAGTGCTAGATGTATAGCACTTGAACTGCACATCACTGTCACTGTGCGCCCATGGTGGAGGAAGTCAATGTTTATCATGGCGGCTGAGGGGGTCGATAGTGTGACCAACTTGGTCCTGGATGGTGACGAGTCTTTTCAGTGTTGTTGGACCTGCACTGATCCAGACAAGTATTTCATCACACACCTGACTTTCAACTTGTTAATGTTGGACACACCTTGGGGAGTCAGGTGGTGAGTTACTTGTCTCAGAAATACCAGTTTCTGATCTGGCACAGTATTTATATGGTTGACCTTGTTCAGTTTCTGGTCAACAGTAGCTTCAATAATTTTAATAGTGGGAATTCAGCAATGATAATTGCCTTGAATGTCAGAGGGCAAGGGTTAAATTCTCTCTTTTTGGAGATGGTTATTACCGAGCACTTGTGATGCATATGTTACTTCCCATCTATCAGCTCGAAATGGAAATGGAGTGCATCAGTAACCACAGAATTGCGAATAGTTCTGAACATCCTGATTCTGACTTCAGTTTGGAGGGACGGTCATTGACGAAGCAGTTGAAGATGGTTGTGCTTGGGGGCACTATCCGGGTGAATGAGGGCACTTGTAGCACAGTGGTAGTGTCCCTACGTCTGAGTTGAGCCATAGGTTCAAATCCCACCTGCTCTAGACAAGTATCATAGCATCCCAGAACAGGCCGATCATTAATATAAATCCTGAGGAACTAGGGCTCTTGTGGCACTGTGGTATTGTTCCTACCTCTGAACGAGGAGGGCCAAGTTCAAGTCCTATCTGCTCTAGAGATACACAGCATGTCTGAACAGGTTGATTAGAAAAACATCTGTCCTGAGACCGAGATGATTGACCTCCAAACACAACCATCTTGCTCTTCACCTGGTATGACTCCAGCCACAGAAGAGCTCCCTACTTGCTTTTCATTTTCTTCAATGTTGTTAGGGCTCCTTGGGGCCATACACAGTCAAATGTTGCATTGGTGTCAATGCAGGTTGCTCTCACCACCATTCTTGAGTTCAGCACTTTTGTCCACGCTTGGACGAAGGCTGTAATAAGATCAGGGTGTGTTAGCACTTTTGATGACATCTTCTAGTAATTTTTCTAATCAATCATTCTGTTGTATGTTTCAGGCAGGCAGCAAGTGGGCAATATAAAGTTTGTGACTCCAGTTTAATACACTCAAGAAAATGAAGTGAATACTGCACCTTTTGTGACATGCCTTTCTATAATCCAAACGGTGGGAACATTGACTAATTTTGAGGCAGCTCAGCTACGCCAAAGAAATCCATTTGGGACAGACAGAAATCATTTGGCCTAGTTTTTAGCACTCATCACTGAAATTGCTATACTTTCTCAATTTCTTCCTGTGTCATTTAATACCTGGTTCTATGTCATTTGAAGAATGCAACAGTAGCCTACAAATTCAAAAAGGAATGCATAAATTCAGGCTTTATGAAAGTCACTTCTCAGCTCAGTGAAAACACTACAGCAATATTCTGGCGACATAGATCCAAATGTTACATTTACAATCAACTTTAAGACATTGATATGTTCAGTTGTTGAATGATGAACTGAGCTAACTGTCTCACCTGAAACTCAAGCTTGGTGAAAAGAACATTGCTGATGTCATATATCTGAAACACCTTAAGGTCCAGGTTTAAATACCTGGATCTGAAGAATTAATTGAGCTTGCATGACCTCGTCTCTCAGCCTCAGAATACAGAAATAACTTCACATCCAATTAATAATTATTTCTGAAAATAAATGAAGTGAATAATTCACACATAGCAAAATCCCACAAATAGACAATGACTGACCAGCTTTCAGTGCTGGTTCAAGGATAGATGATAACCCAACACAAGGAAAACTTTGCACTCTCAAATACTGCCATCCTTGCAAACCTACCTCTAGCCATACCTCATTCGGAATGAAATAACAGTCCAAATCCCTAAATTAAGTGAAGCCAGACTCTCCACTTTAAGACTCAAGACATCAACAATAACAGCTCGCATTTATTTAGCACCTTCAATTTAGTAACAAGGCACAATGTCCTTCACAGGATTGTAATCAAGTAGAATTTAACAAGACAGAATCTAAAGACTAAATCGATTGGGCACTTTATTAGAAAAATATGAAGCAAATTCAGATTGCTTCCTGAGCTGTAGCCATTAGAATTTGAGAGAATTATGTAAAATTTAAACTAATTATGGGAAATGCTGTTTTTAGAACGGTGGAATTTTGAATAAGGTTTTCAAACAAGCTTAACTGCTAAAGCCGGTTAACTCTTCCTACTTGTAGATGCTTAGCTGTGTATTTCCAACATACAATTTCAGGGCAAAAACAGAGTTCATTTTGCATTTTTGTATTTTTCTACTGTATTCATACAATGGAGTTTAGTGCATTTACACAAGTAAATTCTACATCTATTTAGACCACCCTTCAGAATTTTGCACTGCTTCTAAGGCTCATTCTACCCAGTGCTCATTCAAACACCACACTACATCTGGGTCTATATTCCTATCCATGGTTGTTAAAAAGTGACCAATTCTGTTCCACCACAAGGCTCTTCAAGTGCATTCATACTTCTTCCCAAAAATCTCTCTGTAAACCACTCCATCTTGTTACCGCTCTCTCCGCCTTTAAAACCCTCACCAAAACTCATCACGATTTTGAATTTCATAATTTCAAAAATCTATTTAACATTGGCTTCTCCCCCAAAAAGAATCTTTACACAGCAATTATGTTAAAAACAGTTATTTTACCTTCCTCTATTTTACGTTTAATTCTCTGGATTTTAGAAGCTCAATTCTTATTGTCTGTTCTTAAGCAAAACAAAGAACAAAAAAGTCTGGCTGTAAAATTTTAAAATCTAGAACCTCACAATATAATGAAAATGACCTTTTTTTAAATTAATGGTTTGTAAAGGCAATCTGATAATTATAATACTTCCGTGCCACAAAAAAATTTGTTTACTGCTTCTTGGACCCATTACTCTCAGGGAATATATTTAGCTTATCTGTCAAAACAGTTCAGACTTCTTTAAATAGCTAATTTGTTTAAATTAGTTTCTGCCATATTTTAGTATGACCCTTTTACAAAGGTCACTCCAAACCATTTAGCCACAAACTGGGAACACCCACAGCTTGAGAACTTTCAAACCTTTCAATAAATTCTTTTGGTTCTCTAAAAACCCCAGCTTCAACTTCCAGTAATTGATTACCCCCAAAAGGCCACGATGAGCTGTTGGAGTAACTTATTTTAGAGTCAAGTGAACACCTGTCCTAAGAAAATAAACATATACATGCTCTTATGGATGGTTCTATTGTCATATTTATCAATCCTTTTCACCAATCTCCGCCTTTAGTTGACTTTCTACTTTATTAAAATTTCCACCCCTCCACATCCTCATTAACTCCCATCCTAAGTACTGCTTGCTGAATCTGATTGGGATAGAATTCAGTGGGTGCCAGGCACATTCCACAATCAGGACAAAGCAACCACTCTTTAGATACTCATCAGAACAGTGAGCATTGTCAAGCTGCATTACTGCGATCGGCATCATGAGTAAGCAGGCCAACTAAATGCAAACACTTTCCGTCAAAGGCAAGGGAAAATCCAAAATTTCTTGCTCTGGTAGGTGTTACTTGACCTTGTTTTACAAGTCAGTCAGGTTGGCCTTGGCAAATTCACTCTTGGCCATCATGTAGTTGATTAAACAATTCAGTCTTATGATGTCAATGTTCTTCCCAGATATGGCCATAAACAACCAAATCATCAACGTTAACAGTATAATTACTAAGTCCTTCGATTACCTATTGGTTAACTATTGAAATGTTTCATTCCAAATGGCATGACTTTGCCCCAGTAACAGACATCTGGTTTTGCAAAAAGCAGAGATTTCTCTTTTTGTTTCTAGTTTTGTTTCAGAGATTCATTTAGCTCTCTTGTTTGAAGGAACTTGCCATACCCCTTTAAGCAAGTTGATCATTGTGACAATCTACATACATTCAATTCATTCAGTGCAATGTTTCTGTTGTGGTATAAGATATGAATCTGCTTCTGTTACCATTGACTTTATGATAAGCAATGTACCTACAATCTTTGTGGCCCATTTGATATTGGCATCTGCACGGTAGGTTTGCTCCAGCTACGTGGGACTCAGTTTAGTAATGCCATTGTCCAATACAAACTTCCCTCACTTGAGTATATACAGGTTTTGCTTTATAAATCATGCATCCTCTACATTAACATCAGGAACAGTCAAAACCCGTTTTTCTCAGCCTATTCCCTCCAATTGATATATAACTCTGTAATAAACTTAAGTCACTTGATAGTTTCCTCTAAGACAAGAGGTGAAACTATATAATCTTTTAAGTACCTCCATATTTTCCAGTCTAATTGTTAAAGTTAATTTTTCAATTTTCCATTTGATTCATTCTCCCAACATACTGATCTATTTCAATCTCAACTTCAGTATTGCAAATACACTTTTCTCTTGATTATCGTCCCTATTGTATCTTTTCAACATGTTAACATGACCCACTCTCTGAATCTTTCTCCAATCCATAGTATTCACTACATAATCCATACCATTGAGTTTCAAATTAATTTGTAAAAGTCCAATGAACTTTGTTGTTAATAGTTCTCCAGAGAAAGGCAACAACGCTAAGATCTTGTCTACTGCACAAAATTTCAAACTTTTTTTTAATTTCCTAGTTTTTATTGCTTGTTGAGCTTTGAGATTTTTCTTACCTACATGCAGTTTCTCTCTGAAATATGAAACATACATTGGAAGAATTGTTTCTCCACTATAGTCCGTCAACTTTCTTTTAAAAAGTGGTCCTCTTGCCCCATGTCCATATACAAGGTCAAAAGAATCAAATCACGTGGTCTCATCAGGAGCACCCCAGTGGCAAATAATAACAAACTTATTCCCTTATCGCAATGATTAGGTCATTCTTTGGCAATAAACTCTAATTATAGTCCTCAAAGTTTGATGCCATCTTTCCAATGCACCTTGAGATAATTGGTGATAAGCAAAACAACTGAATTATTTAATTCCCAATAAAAACAAAAAGAACTGCAGATGCTGTAAATCAGGAACAAAAACAAAGTTGCTGGAGAAGCTCAGCAGGTCAGCAAGGAAGGGTCACCGGACCCGAAACATTAACTCTTTTTTCCTTCACAGATGCTGCCAGACCTGCTGAGCTTCTCCAGCAACTTCGTTTTTGTTCCTGTATTTAAATCCCAAACTAGTCATCATTTCTTTGATCCTTGATCTGATTGTCTTTCTCTGGGTAACCTATATTTTGTAAACACTGAACTAATTTTTCAAGCACCATTTTTGCTATAGTTTTCCTTGAAGGCACTGCTTCAGGAAATCTTTCGAAAATATCCATAATAATTAAAAGATATTTGTTCCTATTCCTGATTCTTCAAAAGCTGGCACTGAAATGAAAGGTGCAGGTTCAATTAAGGTTCAGGGTTTATTCACAACCTGACATGTGTATGGCACATCTGGCAAAATCCAACTACATCTTTATGTAATCCTGGCCAATAAAAGTCCTTTACTATCCAAGTCTGTTTTCTCTTTTGCAAGCCACAGGTAAAATTTGATTACAATACTCACTTAATTATCACTAATGAGTCACTGTTTATTCCTCATTGACTGATATTTGAGGTGGTCTACATTGTTTCATTAAGACTGATTTTCAAGTAATAAAAAATAATTAAGTACTGTTTTGATTCAGTTTCTGAGTAGATGTTTCATTTGACACTTTTGATTCCAAATGTTTGCTGAATTTCCATTAAAAATGGGCTCAACACACCTGTCTCATTCACTTTGCCTGCACCTTTTTTAGGTATATGTTCAAAGTAGCATCTTGTGACTGAATTTTCAAATCATCTCCCTGTTTCATAGATTCTTTTTCTTACTGTCTAATGAGCCCGAGATCAAGTAATGACACATCCAGGATGGTTATTTTGAAACATTTCAGTTTCTTTTATCTCCACTACTTGCTCTACCTCTCTTGGTGAAGCTATATTTTTGAACCTGTCTGGTCATTTCCCAAAATAAAATCAATTCCCTCTACTGGAATTTGTTTCAAGACTGCTTCTCCATTTACCAAGTCACTCATTAATTCAACTCTGTATGATACTAGTTAATAACCTCCATGAATACTTCCAATCAATACATTCTCCTTCTTCAACCTTTCTGGAAAACAGACAGCATCATGAGCCAATATCAGTGGCCGAATTGCTCCAGTGTCGCTGAATATCCAGACTGGTTTAGCTCCTTCGTTTGAAATACAAGGATATGCTTCCTCTCTCGTGAAATAACATACTCAGAACCTTTAGCAATCTGATCTTTGTCAATTTTTGAAAAAGAAATTTCATGACTGTCCTGGCCCATTTAACCCTTCTGTTTGTGCTACTGCTACAGTTTTAAGATTTACTTCCTTTCCTGATGTCTCATTATCTGATGACTCTTTAGGCTTGCTCATTACTACGATTGGTCTCCCATTTCATTGCCAACAAGTCCAATCTTATTAAAATTAATCATGTTATTTTCTTCACATCACTTTGTCGTTCCAGCTTTTGCTACTTTGATGCCCTTCTGTCAGGGTCTCTAAAGCTAAAACTACTACTTTTGGCAAAATTTTCTACTCCTTCAACTTCTTTGTAGATTTCCATACAACCATTGATCCACTTGTAATTGTCTATATATGTACAGATAAGGGACTGACTAGATTTGCTGCTTCTCTAATCTTGAATAATTGGTGCTAATTTAACTAAGTTTTAAATTTACAGGAATGGTATTTCTGATTTCTCCCATCATAATTCCCCAAACATTCTCAAAATGTTTCTAAAGCATGAGTGATCTAAACCACTGATCGCATAGCATTTCTTTTCCCCTTGCAAATTCTACAAATATCTAGTGGGGTTCCTTTCATATAGTTCTAAATTTTAATTGATAACTTTCAGGCACAAGCATGTAAACATTGAGTACTGCCTCTTTGACATACATTATAGATTGTTCTTCTGACAATTTGGCATGCAGTCTTATGTGTACTTGTCAAAATAACAACATTACAGACCAAACCTCTTGACTACTTCAGCTGTCCAGCTATCTTCTTAAATGAGGTAAAATAGCTTTTAACTCTATTCTGAATAAATTTAGGTACTAAGTGTTGGTACTAATTGCTCTCCAAAACAACTCCCTCTTTTCCTCCTCCTTTATTCTAAGATCTTCTTTAGCCAACTCACGTTCTTTAATTTCTGTGTC
The DNA here is from genome assembly GCF_021869965.1 of Rhincodon typus. Taxonomy (NCBI): domain Eukaryota; kingdom Metazoa; phylum Chordata; class Chondrichthyes; order Orectolobiformes; family Rhincodontidae; genus Rhincodon; species Rhincodon typus. Next base: position 42,524,570 of record NC_063349.1, read on the forward strand.
TCGGTTCAAATTTTCTTACTTTCATTCCCTTTGCATTTCTCCCCCCGCCCCCAATCTGTTTCAAGATTTCTTATTTCTGATTCCTTCTTCTAATTCAAGTCTTTTCACTATTTTCAACTCTATTTTACTTAATGCTAATTGCAACACTACAATTTCAGGTTTCCTTTCTTTTAATTCTAAATGATTTATAATCACTTGAAGCATCTCATCCTGATGAGATCCTGCTTCTTTTTCTGTTAAATCCGCACCCCCCCAACCCGAGTTAAACTTTAGTCATGATTTTAAACAAGCCACTGTTACATCTTAAACTTCCAGAAAACTCCTAGCAACGTCCAAACCAATCTTTAAAATTTATGCAACAAATTTCACAACACAGCTGCTTTACCCTGCCAGAACCACCATGCAGCCACTACTTTAACAAGAAAGACGAAAACCCCTGAAATCTAGTGAATTCAAAAATCCCACCAAGAATTGCCATTTGTTAGATCCCAACTGATGCTATTACTTGACAAGTCAGACCACAGACAGAAATTTAGCTTAATAGAAACTTGATTTGTCTTGGTTTCTTACAAAATGGTCTCTCACTGAAACATCAGTATGCAGTGCTGAAGATTTTGCTTTAATCATAAAACAAAAGTTTATTAACAAACTAAATGAAGGTGAAACATATTTAACCAACCATATCATCCACTTGTATTCCAAATTCCAAGATTTTTAAACAGTGAGAGTACAAGTTTAATCCCATTAATCCTAAAACACTCCATATATTGTAAAGAAACAAAAGAGTTTTTGTAGAACACCCAAATTACACCCCTGGCAAAGTACCCAAAAACAGCACTCGTGCAATACTCTCACTACAGTCCCTGAATCGAACACCTCAGGAGGCATAAATCATTTATTGACTTTAACGTTTTGACTGCAGATGCGGACAGTTTTCCCCTTGAGTTATTACAGAGAGTCATTGAGATGTACAGCACAGAAACAGACCCTTCGGTCTAACTCATCCAAGCCGACCAGTTACCCTAAATAAATCTAGTCCCATTTGCCAGCATTTGGCCCATATCCCCCCAAATCCTTCCTATTCATGTACCCATCCAGATGCCTTTTAAATGTTGTAATTGTACCAGCCTCCACCACTTCCTCTGGCAGTTCATTCCATACATGCACAAACATCTATGTCACAGTGGCTCAGTGGTTAGCACTGCTGCTCACAGCACCAGGGACCAGGGTTCAATTCCACCATCGGGTGACTGTCTGTGTGGAGTTTGCACATTCTCCCAGCTATCTTCTTAAATGAGGTAAAATAGCTTTTAACTCTATTCTCAATAAATTTAGGTACTAAGTGTTGGTACTAATTGCTCTCCAAAACAACTCCCTCTTTTCCTCCTCCTTTATTCTAAGATCTTCTTTAGCCAACTCACGTTCTTTAATTTCTGTGTCTCGGTTCAAATTTCCTTACTTTCATTCCCTTTGCATTTCTCTCCCCGCCCCCAATCTATTTCAAGATTTCTTATTTCTGATTCCTTCTGCGTGGGTTTCCTCCGGGTGCTCCGATTTCCTCCCACAGTCCAAAGATGTGCACGTTAGGTGGATTGGCCATGCTAAATTTCCCATAGTGTCCAGGGATGTGTAGATTAGGAGGGTGAGAGGGGGATGGGTCTGGGTGGGATGCTCTGTGTGGACTTGTAGGGCCGAAGGGCCTGTTTCCACACTGTAGGGATTCTATGATCTATGATGAAAAAGTTGCCCCTTAGGTCTCTTATAAATCTTTCCTCTCTCACCTTAAATTTATGCCCTCTAGTTTTGGACTCCCCCACCCTAGGGAAAAGACCTTATCTATTTACCCTATCCATGCCCCTCATGATTTAACTGAGCTTAAATATACTCAGCTTTAACAACTTCTTCAGGATTTGATCCCAACACTTCTGGTCTGGAACTAACACAACTCTTCACTCAAGGTAACCTAGCTCATTAGATAATCTTCCCTTCTCGGGACATGATCTGTATAGCCATCCTATTCCAAGGACTTGACCTCCTAAATCTCAAAGTAAAACAGAAACCAAAAGTTTCCCTCACCAAGCTATTGGTGTTTTTCTTATGCTTCAAAAATATGTTCTAGGAGACAGAAATTGAAGCCCCATTATTTACCTTACTGGTTCGTAAAATAATATAAAAGATAAACAAAAAATCCATTAGTGGTAGGGAAAACCCATGCACTCTAAAGCAGACCTCAAAATTGTTTTTTTTGAAAGAAATCACCATGGCTACATTGATACTTACAAGTTAATTATTAACCTCAAACACATAGAAACCCAAACTTAGAATAAACATCAAATACCCCACAATTTACACAATTATCTAAAGCAACAATCATTATCAAGCCCAATCCTTGAAAATACAGTGCGCTAAATCGAAACATATAATTACCATTAACATCAGTTAAATTAACTGAGCTTTTTCTGAACTTTCACAGTAAGTTTGGAAAGAAACAGAAATCCCTCCCCTGCATTCCTACATTCATCGCTCACAGTAGAGATATACAAGATTAATATGGCAACTCATTTCCTCCTGGAACAGCAGCACAGTCCAACTCACTCATGAATGCAGAATGGGAAAGCCATGAGCAACCATCCTTTTATCTTGAAGTACAAACAATACATCTTGTGCCATATTTAAAAGACTACTGCTAATTGCATTTACAATAAATTCCAATAAGCCATTATATTCTCTTATGAATTAGAAATTGAAATCCAGTGCTAATTGAACAGTTCCTGCGGATGGATATAAATAAATAAATTGATACAGAAGGCCTTCTTTTTCCCAGGTAGAAAAAATTATATGTGCTGTGCCTCTTTTAACTCAACAAAATAGGAAATAGTTGTTCACTTCTCACAGCCAATCTGTCTTGTTTAAAATTTAAAAGCCTGGCAGTTCATTGGCAATCATCCTTAACAGTTGCATTCTTCATGAAATCATGGTTACCAAAGGCAACTGTCAACCAATCAGCACTCTCCTTTCATACAGTATAAATGTTGGTTTTCCCCTTAAATTGGTATTCTTGTGAACTGCTTCAATGAGAAAAGTTGAAAATGTAAAGCTTCGACAAAAAGTATCTTTTCTCAGCAATACTCAAAAATAAATGTATTGATAGAAAAGCGTACGCCTGAATTACTTATTCAATGGCAACTGCAGATAATGTGCAAAACATTAAGTTCTCCAAGAGCAAATCATCCCCAGTTGATCACCACATCATCTTGCGTTATTAATTAAACACTACAAACCCATTTGAAACTGTAATGTCATCAGATTTTCCTAGTAGCGCATTCAGAAACTATAGTAAACTTGACTGTACAATTCCATTTTACGAAATGAGAGAGCAGTGACTGTGGTTGATTGAATAGACATAAAAAACAGCCAATAACATCCACATCACAGCAGATCAATAATTTGTCTCTAGATTAAAATAAATTGATGCTTCCTCTCTCAACAAATTTGGCAAGGTAAATGAGAAAAACAACTTATAATATTCGAAGGAGGAGAAATAGGTTAAATCACACCAAATAGCATTCTGCACTTTTTAATTCATTGAATTAGAAGAATGAACAACATCAGAGATTATTCATCAGACTGATTCCTGGGACAACAGAATTAACTTATGAAGAGAGACTGGATCAGTTAGGACGAGATTCACAAGGTTTTTTGGAGGGTGAGGAGGCAATCTCATAGAAACTTACAAATTCTAACAGAATTGGATAGGACAGATGCAGGAAGGATGTTCGTGATGACCATAGAAAGCATACTACAAGAGGGCATAATGGCCTGGTATAGCAACTGCTCTGCCAGGACCATAAGAAACGACAGAAGGTTGTGCTCATAGTCCAGACCCTTCACGGAAGCCAACCTTCCATCCATGGACTCCATTTACCTCTCATTGCCACAGAAAGGCTGTCAACATCAAAGAGTCCTCCCACCCTGGCAATGCCCTCCTACAACCTCTTCCTTCATCAAGGGAGTGTGAGCGAGAGTTAAAATGGTTGGCAACCAGAAGGTGTTGTCAACTAGAGCATACAAAGCACACGTTTCATGAATTAGTCACTGAATCTGCGCTTGGTCTCACCAATGTAGAAGAGACCACATCAGGGGCAACGGATACAGCAGACCAGGTTGGGGGATGTACAGGTGAATCCCTGTTGGATAAGACCCCAGACAATCTTTCCAAATCCAACAACACATCCCCTCTCACCTCCATCCAAGGCCCCAGACAATCTTTCCAAATCCAACAAACTCCTCTACATTGGTAAGACCACGCGCAGACTTGGTGACTGATTCACGGAGCATCTGCGCTCTGTACGCTATAGTCAACAGTCAACAATTTCTTCCTGCTACCAACCATTTTAACTCCCCCTTCCACTCCCTTGTTGACGCGTTCATCCTGGGCTTCCTCCATTGTCACAACAACACCACACAAAAAACTGGAGGAACAACACCTCATATTCCACCTCAGGAGCTTACAGCCCGATGGCCTCAACATGGAATTTACCAGTTTCAAAATCTACTCCTCCCCTCCCCCACCGTAATCCCCTGTCCAACCCTCCCTCTCATCGCCACCTCCTTGACCTGACACAACCTGTCTATATTCTTTCCCACCTATCTGCCCCATCCCTCCCACTGACCAATCTCCACTCCCCTCTACTTGCATCCACCTGTCACCATCCCACCTACGTTACCCCAGCTCCAAGCCCCATTTATTTCCGAGCTCCCTTCCCCTTCCCAGTCCTGACGAAGGATGTAAATGCGAAACGTCAACTTTCCTGCTTCTCTGCTGCTGCTTGACCTGTGTTCCTCCAGCTCCACACTGTATTGACTCTGCAGTTCTTGCTATCTCCAAAATTCATAGCTGACCTTGGAGAAATCTGTGTGTGGGAGCTCACAGGAAGGGAGCAGCTAAGTGGCTTTTTCTAGGTGGTGAAGGATGCTGGTACAATTATAACATTTAAAAGGTATCTGGATGGGTATATAAATAGGAAGGGTTTAAAGGGAAATGGGCCAAATGATGGCAAATGGGAATACATTTATTTAGGATATCTGGTCGGCATGCATGAGTTGGACCAAAGGGTCTGGTTCCATGCTGTATATCTCTATGACTCTATGCTATGTATCTCTATGTCCTTGTTTGATATAGTTTGCCTGTACTGCTCCCAAACAAAGCTTTTCACTATACTTAGGTACACGTGACTATATTAAATTAAATCAAACCCTGGAGGTCTCGAAGCAAAAAATAACAGACCAAGGATACTAAGGTAGGCATTTAGGTCTGAGACGAGAAGAAATTTCTTCACTCAGTGGAGTGAATGTGGAATACTTTGCCACAGAAAGTGGTTGAGGCCAAAATATTGAATGCTTTCAAGGAGATAGATACAGTTCCTAGGGCTAAAGGGATCAAAGGATTTCAGACGAAAGTGGGAAAAGGGTGCTGAGTTTGATGATCAGACTTGATCGTATTAAATAGCAGAGCAGGCTCAAAGGGCAAAATGGCCTATATTCCTGCTCCTATTTTCTTCGTTTCTATTCAGCTTATGTATCTACTCAGCCTATGTTTCTATGATCAAAAAGAAAGTTATGCAGACAAAAATCACTTCCCAGCTCTTGGTTCGTGACCTAGTAGATTTCAAGACTTCAATTGTTGCAAGCTGGTTAGCATAGTTTTAAGGTATCTATTCTTAACTAAATACTGTTTAATCATCATTGTATAATAAGCAGTACAGTGTTCTACACTCAAGTCAAGAGTGGTAGGAGCTGACAGCCTTCTCTCCAATTGCACACCACTCTGAAAAAAAACTATGACAACTTTATCTACTGTTACTGTGGAAAAACATATTTCTGATAAAAAGTGAACCTTCAGTAAAGACAGACCACAAAGAAATTGAAGGCCAACACATTATAGACTATATTTAATTCTTCACACTATAATTAGGAATAGATTATTTTAACACATATGCTACACTTAAATAAGACCTGCAGAGCTAGACTTGGTCTTAAAAACTAAATAAAATCACTCTGATGCTATGAAGGCTATTTTTATATAATGTCATAAACTAAAATTCTTGAACTTTCGATCACAGCAACAGCTTTGCCAGCACTACTGACCTGCCAAATGTATCCATATTCTTTGTTATTAAATTTTAAAATTGAGTACCTGAGCAATAAGATTCACGGCAAAGCTTTCTCAAAAGCTGGAGTTCCATAACTTCCAAGTACTCCAGGCTATAGCAAGTTAAGACGGCCTTTCAAGCAAGTTAAAGAATGCCCGGAATTCACTGTACCTGGTGTGATATTTTGTTTATTCTATGAGCTCGCCCAGCCAAAGTGCCTCTTTAAAATCAATTCTGGAATTGGTCGTGCGTAAATATATACTTATATTTGGCTTGCTTGTGAGAGTTATCATTACAGCAGTAACAGTAGCAATCATGGAGAGGTTTTAAATTCACACAAGATTAGAGGATTATATTCACACACACACACTTTTGTACATTAACTTTATGCTTATGTGAAACCCATAACTTTCTCTGTCCTTAAAGAGTTAAATTAAGTTCATAAACACACAGTCTTTTACTTATTCCTTCCCACTAGCAAGGCTAAATATTTTTCAATACATAAAAGCTTACATTCTTCTCTAGCTCCTGGGTTACATCCAAATTTTGACATTTTGGAGAACTAGCATTCCAGTGAACCAGCGATGGAAGAATTCAATTGGTTTAAGCTTGAATGCATCTATAACATCTAATGGCATGCATGACTTTCACTCACCAGTACTTAACTGTTCAGGCACTGCAATCAGTACCTTGAAATCAGTGGGACTTTTTAAAAACTCAACTAAAGTAACTTCCAAATAGTAAAAGTAATTATGATTGTGAGCTTTAAACAATGCTAAATAAAAATCAATGAATAAAACAAATATTTGCTGCAGAGCACATATTTCCCATTTGTAGGGGATAGTTGGAGTAGGTCACACAAAAATCAGATACAGAAAGAAACAATGAAACCACAAAGGCCTAATAAAATAAAAACACACCAAATTTCCTCATAAGTTAGAGAGTTCCTTTGTTTTTTAGCTGGGAAGTCATTCACCCCTAAAGGACTGCAAGTGGAATTTTCCAGTCGTGTCTCAGACTGAGCTAATTTATAAATTTTCATACTTCCATAAAACTGAGTAGAGAACCCTTCCAGAAGAAGGGACTTACACTCAAACTTACATTGCTACAATTTTTTTCAAGGCACTCATTCTCAAAATGCAGAACTAATTAAGTGTACATGCTGTAGCTTAAACACAAAAATGTTCAAATGACCAACAGAAAACAAATATTTATTAGTAATCAGAGTAATTTTCCATAAAACATTAGCTGGTTACTGTACTGTATAAAATTCTGAAAACACTTAACCGCAGTGTTGGACCAATAAAATCTTGTTTGGCCGAGAAATGAAAGCTGCCAGCATAGAAAAGCGAGGGGAAGAAAAAGTCTAACTGGTCCATCAAGCCTGTCCCACACTATACCTATTCTATTCTATAATGGCTAGATCATCATTGCTAAACATGTCTTCCTCCTTGCCTTCCCTTCCATTCTTAGCCTCTATGTAATCTCCTTGGAAAAACAGAAAAGTAAAAGCTCAAGCTCGATAAGAAAAGGAGCTCAAAAACAGTTTAAGTCAGTGAACTCGACAGTTCAAATTTCGCATCACTAGGTTTATAGCTTTCTTTATTTCATTACTCAGCTAACATATCTACAGTAAAATTTAACAAGATTCCAAATGTACAAATACAGATACTAATCTCACTCCTCAAGGTAGTGAATTGCTGTCAGATTTTTCAAATGCCAAAATTATAACTGCACTTTGTCTTTTTTCCCTCTCTCTCAATTCAATCTGTTTCCTTTTCATACCTGACTTTAATTTGAATTCACCCACTCGATTTCATCCTCCTTCACAGTCCTTCCTCTGTTTACTTCTCAATCCTTTCGTCTCATTGGTTAAGAAACACTTAGTCTCATTCTTCACCGAGATGCTCTTTTACTTTTGCTATACTGTTGTCAACTAGTACTTCCAGCAAACTTACAGGGCAAATCAATTTTGAGCGCAAGTGTCCAGGAACAAGTCTGCTTTTCTTCAGAATCAATTTCAGCCTCGACAAAAATGATACAAGTTTAACATTGGCATAAAACTCAAACAACTTTGCACCGACACAACATTGCGTGAGTCAGTAGCTGAGGGGGAATCTGGACGATGAAATAAATCATCGATTCTTTTTTAAACTACATTACTGATTAAGATATTAAGCCTGTTTCAATTAAGCGTGCTTAACATTGTGTAAAAGGTATACACAGTTCGTGAAAACACAGAACAGAAACTGCAGTTCACAGATTAGGGGATGAAGCACTTCTATAGCTGAGTGAACTCATGGGCAAGCATAAAATATATCCATTGAAAAAGTACTCCTATAGTACTATGTACAAGAAAGGGAAATGTGTTCTGTCTCAAATTCATGCTCACGATGTCATTACTGCATCACAGCATGTGACCTGAGGGTCTAAAAGCCCATCTTGGAATCACTTGATGCATTACACACAAACAGAAGAGTGCTGCTCAGTGTAATTTAAAATGTTTAATGTTAGCCCAGGTCTTTCTGTAGCCATGAAAGGAATGCTTGAACCTGTTTCTTCATTATTCATTCATGGGTTGAGGGCTTTGCTGGCTAAGCAGCATTTATTGTCCATCCCAAATTGCCCAGAGGGCAGTTCATAATCAACCACATTGCTGTGGGTCTGGAGTCACATGTAGGCCAGACCATGTAAGGATGGCAGCTTCCTTCCCAAAGGGGCATTAGTGAACCAGATGGGTTTTCCAACAATTGACCATCAACACAGTCATCGTTAGACTCTTAATTCCAGATATTTATTGAATTCAAATTCCACCATCTGCCTTGGCAGGATTTGAAACCGGGTCCCCAGAACATTGTCTGGATCTCTGGATTAACAGTCCACCGATAATACCACTAGGCCATCACCTCCCCCAACCTCCCCAGGTTACCGGACCCAAAACATTAACTCCGATTTCCCTTCTCACAGGTTGCTAGAGCTCCTGAACTTTTCCAGCAACGTCTGTTTTGGTCCACGATATCTATGCCCAGTTTCTTGTGCTATGTGGGAATAACATAGGCTTTGCTACATCAGGTAAAACACCCACTTGAAGGCAAAAGTCACGCCATGATATCAGCAGTGGCCATCTACACAGGACTCTAATATCTTGGTGACAGATATTTGGAAACCCAATTGAAGAACAACCATACAACAGAAATGGACAACTGAGGATTCAGACAAAATAACAGTTTCCCAACCTTCAGCAGCATCAGATCCTCATAGTACAGACAGTGCGAGACCCATAGTTACACATTGAGTACCAAGATGATACATTAATTTATTTTTGATTTGAATGCAAGTTCTTTCAAGATACAAACTGCCACACTTAAAAATACTAATGTTACAAATAAATCCAAAAATGCTACATACCTATCCTGAAGCACACAGCAATTTACCCCTCACCCTTTTTCAAAATAAAAATGAGAGGCTTATGATCTAGTTTTGAAAAAGGCAGTTAAACAGTTCTGAAATCACAGCTCCACAGACCTCCTAAAAAACAATCCAGCTTACAAACACTAAAAGCTGGCTCTACATTAAAAAGGCATACCTGGGCCCACGTCAGCGTATGAATTTCAGTGTCAATCTAGTGCCACGTATGTAGACCATACATACCAAAGACTGGTGGATCATAGCAAACGGCAGGTCCCTTCAGCTATTTACAACATGCAAGGTCCAAATTATTATCCTCAGCCCACACTTGCTAAACTTTCAAAACTGTGTCCAACATTAGATATGATTCTGTGGTTGTACAATATTACCTGAATATTCATGAATATGTAAGGAATTATGCTGACAATCAACTTCAGGATTATTAATTGGCTTGCATTGTGGCACGTGTGTTATAGAACTCACGTACATTAACATAGAAAGCCCTGCTCTGTACCAACAGAAAGAGCATGTACACACACAGTGCCTGTTTCAACTCAATAAAAATAGGTGACATCCACTCACTGTTTCATTTCTCAGGACAATTCCCTGATCAACCAACCAATCTCACTGGTTTAAAATCTAAACAAAGCATGGCAGTTAACTGTCAATCACCATGAGTGGATTTACTCTCCATGGCAACACCTCTACCATTCAGAGTCCACTTGCCAACCAATCAATACTCTCCCTTAATGCAGTATAAATTCTGATTTTTCATCTGAACTGTGGGAGATATTCTTGTGAATTGCCCTGATGAAGGCAAAACAAAACACTTTGACAAAATGTGTCCTTCTGCCATAATATCAAAGCATGTGGCATCAAGGAGACACTAAACATACATGTGCAGGAAATGTTTTCAAAGGCAAAGCCACACAAATGATCAAGAAAATGGTACAAAGCTAGCAGCAAAATTGTTATGAAGGTGCAGATACACAGAGATTCAGAGTCAAGTAAAGATAAAGCAAATTTCAGAAGATGCAACATGTCAATGGTAAAAGGTGATCAGAAGCTTTTATGGTATTAAATTATGTCTTGAAAAGGCAGGACAACACACACATACACACACACACAAAGCTAAAATTAATATGGGAGCTGTGCCAACATATTACAATTATGCATTGTGAAGAGCATGTATATCAACAAGTGGCATTCCTTACAACAGCCAACGACAGACAGACAGTCTCTCATGGATCTCCAGTTTCGTGCAATGGCAGAATCACACAGGACTGCAAATATACAAGCTAATCTTCTACATGATAGATATGATGAGTGGCAATCTACCAACAGGCACAGATCTCACTACAAATACAATCCATGAGATTCAAACCACATCCAGTGGCAGGAACAGATCACAGTTGACACAAGTGAAGCAGTCAACAATCTCAAACACATCAAATGCACATTCAGGACAAACTTCAAGTAGAGAGATAACAAGGTGTAGAGCTGGATGAACACAGCAGGCCAAGCAGCATCATAGGAGCAGGAAGGCTGACGGTTCGGGCCTAGACCCTTCATCA
>NC_063349.1:42575703-42583354 GCF_021869965.1 Rhincodon typus
GAGCAGGAAGGCTCTGAAGAAGGGTCTAGGCCCGAAACGTCAGCCTTCCTGCTCCTCTGATGCTGCTTGGCCTGCTGTGTTCGTCCAGCTCTACACCTTGTTATCTCAGATTCTCCAACATCTGCAGTTCCTGCCATCTCTGTATGTTTCTAACAACTTGTTTCCATTTTTACAATTTAAAAAAAAAACTTACTGAAACATATTTTCCAAAAGGTATTTTAAAAAAGAAACTTGCCTCTTAGTGGGTTTCCATAGCTTTCATGCAACTTGAACTGAATTTTCTTTACATATGCAGACATGTCCTATAACAAAAATAAACATTTAGTCCTGTTCATGCCAGTCTCTTAATGTTTATAAGAAAAGTATTATGGTGGCATGAAGACAGACATTACAGACACTTGATTATACAGAGTGGGGCTTGAACCCATAACCTTACTACTCAGCTTTCAGAATGCTACCAAGTAAAGACTAACACATTTACTAGGCATCAAACCAATAACTTTCTTGATCATGTAATTCAACAACTTGCTGTCTTAATTAGAGAGAGCTTGGACAATCCCAGTCCTGATCACTTTTCTTAAACTGAGACACCTATTTTTGACAATCTAGTCACTTATTGACACGCAGAATCTTTTCATGCTGTTATTTTGTATTGGCAGCAGAAATTGAGTACGAGCTAAAATATACTATTTGATGTGCACATAAGTAACTTAGCTGCTCACCCCTAACCAGACGATGGATGAAGTGAACCCAGCAGCTATTTCAATAGTCACTAAGGAACATGCGCAATGCAATGTTACTTTTAAGTCTAGAGAATGATAATCAATGTTTACACTTTGATATTCAGGAAACAGTAATTAAGCAACAAGCATTCGTTATTTCATTTTCCAGATGAAGGTTATGCCAGACTTTATTCAAATATGAAGCAGTACAAAACTAAATCATCCTAAAACAATCTTAAATCAAAAAGTAGAAAGATCAACTTATTTGGAGTGTCCACAAGTTACGATATATTCTATGCATGTCCTCCTAACAAGCTAACGAAAATATGATACAATTTATAAATTAGCTTTGTATTGCTTCATAATGTGTTTGATATTCAGTTATAATATCTTTAAGTACATACCAAAGACTAAATAGCAGAACTCACTTCATTCCTGTAAGGTTTTACATACACTGTCCACTGATGAGTGTGTCCATCTTCCTCTCGTTTCTTTCCAAAATAACGAGCAACATTTCCAAAGACTATTGGTTTAACTATCGTGACACCCTATATATGAGAACATCAAGAAAATATGTCTTAGTTTCTCAATGTTTCCTGAATGTTGAGGAATGATCAGCTTCTAAAAAAAAAGTTACAAAAAGATATAAGAAACCAGATATGATAATATTTCAATACCAACTTTAAGACAGCAATGCAAAAGGAACAATTAAATTAGCTACCCCTCAGTCACCAAAGCAGTCTTTCCTGTTAGGAGTTAGTAAGTAAATATTCCTGAATCAACCTGTTCAGAGATGTTCTTACAAACTTCCGGAGCAAGTGGGACTTGAACCCAGGCCTTCTGGCACAGAGAAACTAAAGTCCTCCATTGGTAGTCTAAGAAGCATGCTAAAACTTACTGAAAAATAAAACCCAGTAGGGAGAGATCAAAATCAAGAGAGGTGGAAAATGATACAAGGATAGCTTCAATCATTCACTCTCACCTGAATTTTAAGAATTAAACACTGCCCTAGCAATCAGATGTGGACAGATTTTTGGTAGCTAAGAAAATTGAGAATATGTGCAGGAGGGTGGAATTGAGATAGCTTATCAACCATGATTTTGTTGAATGGCTTGACTTCAGCTCAAATGGCTAAATGTGTACTCCAAATTCCATTTTAGAAATGTTTTTACATAAATCACCATAAGTTATGACCTAGTAACGATGTCAGCTGATGATGATATTGGAGAAGAAGTCAGATCTCAGAGTGAGACCTAACTTGATGGATCATAAGTTTATTTTTTGGTTACCATGATGGTCAGTCAGTGAACATACTGATGAGAAGCTCCAAGCATTCTTAACAAAAGAACACAAGATTATTATACAAAAGGAGGAAAGCTGTATACAGGACAGTTTGGAAAGATCTTTATAAACAGCAAAAAGAAAAGTTCCCAACAAGTAAAGTACCCCCATTTAACTCCTTAGTTTCTTGTTTAACCGATGAGCTAGTAAGAATATCCTCTCGGCAACTTTCTATACATTCACCACATGATTCTCTGTAATCGTCTCTCCAACATACAAAGCTAATTCACCGACTTTTCCCACATGATCTTTAAAAGCCTCATCTACTTAAACTGCTAAAACTATTTTAAGATTTCTTTCTCACTTTGAAAACCTGGGTAACACACATAAAATGCTTCCACTGGAATGAAATTATTCTTCTCAACCGAACTCAGATTGTGGTCCTTGTTTGTCTCTCTGTATGTCATAAAGTTCAACTCTGTAAACATTTCATCATTAATCTCCCTGGGTAGTTCATCTAATAAATTTATCTGAAGTCACACGCAGTGGATGTTATCTACTTGGGTTTTAGGAAGGCAGACAACATGGTTTGTAAAACAGACTAATAGTTTAATCAAGCATGATCTCCCACTACTAAAACTGCAAAACATCTACGCATTGATGAGTATATATTAACAAGGTCTGCCAAACAGTTAGTAGACAGACTACAACAGGAAGTAAAACAACGCTAGAAAATTGACTTGCAAATAGTTGATTGCACAGACATAATGTTCACTGTTTGCCAAATCAATGCTTGTAACAAAAAACCCTGCCTCCACCTAAAAACACACACAAAAAACAGTGAGACCTCAGCACAATGGTGTAAGTGCTTTGTTATCACTTTTCCAAGAATGCATTCCAGTATTTCCTGATACCGCACGTTACGCAGATTGGTCCATTTTTCTCTCTCTCTATTACAGACGAGTGCCACATTTGCTATTCGCAAATCCACTGGGACAGTTCCATGGAAGGTAAGAAATATTGGAAGATCACAGCTAGTGTATACCACATCTCTGCAAACAACAAATGCTGGAGATCACAGCGGATCGGGCAGCATCCATGAAGACAGAGCAAGCTAATGTTGCGAGTCTAGATGACTCTTAGGAGTCAGAGTTGTACAGCATAGAAACAGGCCCTTCAGTCCAACTCATCCATGCCGACCAGATATACTAAATTAATCTATTTCCATTTGCCAGCATTTGGCCCATATCTCTCTAAATCCTATTCATATACCCATCCAGATGCCTTTTAAATGTTGTAATTGTACCAGCCCCCACCACTTTGTCTGCCAGCCCATTCTGTAAATGCACCACAATCTGTGTGAAAAAAATTGCCCCTTAGGTCCCTTTTAAATCTTTCCCCTCTCACCTTAAGCCTATGCCCTCTGGTTTTGGACACCCCACTCTGGGAAAAGACTTGGCTCTTCACCCTATCCATGCTCCTCATGATTTTATGAACCTCTATAAAGGTCACCCCTCAGCCTCTGATGCTCCAGTGAAAATAGCCCCAGCCTATTCAGCCTCTCCCTTTGGCTCAAACCCTCCAACCCTGGCAACATCCTTGTAAATCTTTTCTGAACCTTCTCAAGTCTCACAACATCCTTCCTATAGCAGGGAGACCAGAATTGCATGCAGTATTCCACAAGTGGCCTAACCAATGTCCTGTACAGCCGCAACATGACCTCCCAACTCCTACATGCAATGCACCGACTAATAAAGGCAAGCATACCAAACGCCTTCTTTATTATATAAAAACTGAAAGAACTGCAGATGCTGTACAAATCAGAAACTGCTGGAAAAGCTCAGCAGGTCCGGCAGCATCTCTGAAGAGAAATTAGAGTTAACCGGACCTGCTGAGCTTTACCAGCAGTTACTGATTTTGTGCCTTCTTCACTCTCCTGACTGCTGGTACTCCACTTTCAATGAACTATGAACCTACACTCCAAGATCTCTTCGTTCAGCAACACATCCCAGGACCTTAACACAGTGTATAAGTCCTGCACTGATTTGCCTTTCTAAAATGCAGCACCTCACATTTATCTAAACCACTCCTCAGCACATTGGCCCATCTGATCAAGGTCCCATTGTACTCTGAGATAACCTTCTTCATGTCAGCTCTGATGAAGGAGGAGGTACAGTTAGTAAATTTGCTGATGACACCAAAATTAGTGGTGTAGTGGACAGTGAAGTGTGGAGGTAGCTCCACACCTGCACTTCTATCACCGGAAAATACCACAATCTGCAAGTTCCCTTCCAAGTCACAGACCATTACTTCCTGGAACCACATTGATGATGAAAGAGTAGCAATGAGTCAAAAACTTGGAACTCCCTCAGTAACAGGTTGTGGTATACTGACACTACATGGGCTGCAGTGGTTCAAGACTGGAAAATTAGGGATGTGCAAATAATTGGAATGACCCCCCTACTCCATCCAACCAAAAACATAAATGTGTCTCATTAATAAAATAAGATCTAAAATCTCTTTTTCCTGTTCGGTTTTTTTCACAATCTAATTCATCAAAATTTGCAGACAATAGCCAATGATGCCCATCATTTTTTTAAAAAATCCTTTAAATCAGCCTTTTACAAACAGGTTATGACACCTCCGGGGCAGGTGAGACTTCAACTCTGACCTCTGCCCCAGAGATCAATTACCATTGCACTCCATAATTGTGACCAATATGCATAAATTCCAACGGACCTTTAACAACACTTTGATATGAAATGACAGATGAAGTTTAGTCATACTAGATTTAGCATAAGGTAGGCTAAAGTTTATTATTTTAAGTACTTTTTTTAACTGAGGCATGAATTTTCCTTTTGAGCATGATAGTATGAAATAATAAATATTCAAATTATCTCACACACAAACATAATTAAGAATAGGCCCCTCAGCCTCGCTCTGTCATTTTCTAATCAATGTGTTCAGGAACAGGTGGGTCTTGAACCCAGGCCTCCTGGTTCAGAGGTAAGGACACTACATTGCACTATAAAAGCCATGCTCTGCCATTCAGTAAGATCATAGTTGATCTGATTACTCCAAATTCCCCCTAATCCTATAACCTTTCACCACCTTCCCCCCCTCCATGTTTACCAAGAATCTATCTACTTCTGCATTGAAAATATTCAAGGACTCTGCTTTCATGCCTTTTTTTAAACGAGAATTCCAAAGTCTCTTAATCCTTTGTGGGGGAAAGAATGTCTTAAATGGGCAACTCTATGTTCAAACAGTAATCCCCCAATTCTAGATACTCCCACAAGAAGAAACATGGTCTCCACACCTATGCTGTCAAAGCCGTCAGGATCGTGTGTTTTAATCAAATCACCTCCTACTCTTCTATACACTAGATAGAAACTCTGCCTGTCCAACTGTTCCTCAAAATCAACTCACCTATTCCATAAATTAATCTAGTAAAACTCCAAACTGCTTCCAACACATTTACATTCTTCCTTTAAAACGGGAGACCAGCGCTGTTCATAATCTCATCAGCGCTCTGTGTAACTGAAGTGTAACCTCATTACTTTTGGATTAAATTCCCCTCGCAATAAAT
The DNA here is from genome assembly GCF_021869965.1 of Rhincodon typus. NCBI lineage: Eukaryota > Metazoa > Chordata > Chondrichthyes > Orectolobiformes > Rhincodontidae > Rhincodon > Rhincodon typus. The sequence goes on from NC_063349.1 coordinate 42,581,296, forward strand.
GACAGGAAAGCGAATAGAAATACTAACTACTTGCTGTGTCTGTACCTTTTTATGATTCATTAAAAAAAACCCCACAATTTCCAGCTCCTTTGTAGGTCTTAACACTCATCTCTTCTTTCATTGCCCTGCTAACTGGTTTGCACGTTAGACTAAATGACAAAGCTAAAAACCATCTGTAGTCGAGATCCTCTGGAACTCGCCTCTGTTTTATTCAGGCTGACTGTCTTATTTCCCCAACGATGGACATCATTCAATCTGACAGTTTGTGAGAGATTCACTCCAAGAGGAAAACGTTCATGACGTTCTCTGAATGCTATAACAAAAGAAGTCACTTTCTGGCTGTTTACAATTGTGCCACGTTAATAACAATTCTATAGTTACCATTAACATATTGTGGAAATAGGAAAAGCTTCTAACGTTTGCTGTTTGCGGGGGTATATTTGCAACTTGTTACCCTATAAAAAGGCTTTTACCTTCACTCTTCCTCCCGAGTCAGGACCGAACTCCGCCATTCTCTTGAACATATTGTTAGAGCGGCGCCGCTTCCGGAACCAGACCCGAGCCCGCAGATTCTCGGCAGCAGCGGCTGGAGCCACTAGGCCGCAGCGCCTCCTCGCCCTCTGTTCCCAGCTTCAGCCGGCAGCCCACCGCTCCCCCTGCTGGTCTCTGTGGGAACTGGCCCGCTTCTTCACCCCCTACTCGGCCGCCACCGCTGGCTTTCTCAAATAACACGGAGCGAAGCCACACCACCTGGGCTCCTCGCGAGGTACCGCCACTCTCAACACCCTCACCAAAATGGACCCCGCCCCGTTCCCTCATCAACATGGCAGACACACCCGTCACCCTATTCCCTCATCAACATGGCGGGTACAGCCACAAACACCCGTTTCCTTATCAATATGGCGTATCCATGTGCCCACTCCCTCATGAATATGGCGGAGGCTGCCCTCCTTTTCGTTCCGATGAGAAGCCATCAAGTTGAAACGTTCACTCTCGTTCTTTCCCTCTTCATGGAGTCATTTTTAAAGTTCTCGTTTGCTTTACGAGGGCAGTGAACACTTCTTGCGGCTCTTTATCCAGCGACTGACTAACTTTGGACCGAGCCTCAACGACAGGAGGATTTTAAGATGGAGATTTCAGAGTTGTTGGAAAGAGAAAGGCCAAAAATAGATAGGCCAAAAATAGATGAAAACAATTAAATCATCAAAGCACTAGAAACAAGCAAAATGACTGATAAATTTCCAGGTGTTTCACCAGTAATCTCTTCTGGAACGTAAACTGAAGAGTGAGGATGTTTTTTGCATAATTCAGTACCATTCGCAATCCTAAGACACTGAAACAGTCTTTTTTAATAATCTTCATGGCACTCGAGTGCCATACAGGTTATCTCAAAGAGAATCTAATCATCACCCTTTTATATTCGATAGCATCATCAATAGTGAATTCCCCAATATCAACTACCTGGAGCACTTACTCTTGACCAGGAACTAGACTGTGATGTGAAAAAGGATCATTTTTCCAACATCCACATGGCACAAGTCAGCAGTGGGACAGAATGTTCCCTACTTGCCAGGACTGCAGCAAAGGTCAACAAGCTTGATATCATATCGGACCAAAAAAAAAATCCTGATTTGACCCCCTCATCTATTACCTTAAACATTCACAACACAAATAGACAGTGGTAGCAAGGTGTACTGTTTAAGTATGTATTATAACTTGATAATGCTTCTTCAACTATGCCTTCCAAATCCAATAGCAGAAGGATAAGGACAACAGACAAACATAAGCAGCATTGTCTTGCCAGCAAGGTGACCAGCTTTTTCTGGATTCTCTGGAATTTAGATTCCAATCCTGGTTTTAGGCTTTCCAGAACATTATTTAATGCAGATTCCTCTGGGCAGCAACTGAGGAAACTGCTCAGTCTCCACTTGCTGCACAAAAATCTTAAGTGTTTACACATGCATAGTTCAGAAGCAGTACACTATGCAGAGACCGAAATGTGACAGTCTGAATTTCGGTCTGGAAGCAGCTTTCAGGTTCCTGTCCACGAATTCAGGAC
>NC_063349.1:42583854-42615101 GCF_021869965.1 Rhincodon typus
GAGCTCATTTTTGAGTGACAGTTGGGCATTATGATGCAACTATTGTATCAGGGCTCAGCAATACCTGCCCACCCTCTGGTACAGATAAGTTTCTGAGGCTAAATGTTTTCAGATTCTGAGAGGAAAGGATAATAGTTGCATTTAGTGGCGACACCACAGAGTTTGTGAAGGTTGTATTGATCCTGGTACCAGGGACCCAGTAGAGGTGGGAATGTTTGAAAAATCAAGAAAAGTCATGAAATTCTCAACACAAGCAGAAAATAGTCACCACCATGGACTGGAAGGGAACCCGCATAGGAGTGGAATGAATGTTCATATCTCGGGAATAAAGTCTGACACAACTGGGATCCCTGAGGCGTGGGTAACTGAATTTCAAAGGCATTCCCTGGGTGGTAACTGGTTCAGCTGAGAGATTGGAACTGTTCAGATCCTATTCAAAGATAAAGCAATGGCTCAAGGAATGTCCTCGTTGAGGGAATGGGGTGAATGCACATCCAATGGGGAAAAGGTGATGGTTAAGACTGGAAAACACGTGAAATCTAAAGACATATCAATGGTCTTTTTTATCTTTTACTTCATTCTTGGGATGAGGGTGTTGCGGACCAGGCAGCATTTATTGCCCAGAGGGCAGTTGAGAGTCAACCACATTGCTGTGGGTCTGCAGTCGCATGTAGGTCAGACCATGTAAGGATGACAGTTTCCTTCCCTAAATGACATTAGTGAACCAGATGGGATTTTCCCCAACAATCAGCAATGGATTTATGGAGGTCATCAGACTCTTAATTCCAGATATTTATTGAATTTAATTTCCACCATCTGCCATGGTGGAATTTTGAACTCTGGTCCCTCGATCATTACCTGGGTCTCCGGATTAACAGTCCAGTGATAATACCACTAGGCTATCGCCTTCCCTTCTCTTCCACTCAAACCTTTGTCTATTTATGAAATAAAAAATTACCACTACTTTAATAGTTACCTTGGAAACAGAAGAGAAATACCTACTTCTATGTCTTTTGATCTTGAAAATAACCCAAGGCAGCCAGTTTGTGCAAAGTCTCTTCATAAATTCCAATGAAATGACTGACCAGATCACCATATTCTGGTGCAACAGAATCAACTTGAAGCATGAACTGTTTCTCTCTCCACAGATGCACCTTCAATTGTATTTTCAAAATCTTCCACTTTGTGCTGGTTTAGGGATATATACTAGCCAGTATCCTTCCTAAAGTATGAGCTACAGCAGGCCATTCAGTTCATTGAGCCTCCTGAGCTATTCAATAAGACCAATGGGTGATCTGATTTGTTATCTCAAATTCACTTTCCTGTAACCTTGATTCTTTTGTCAATCAAAATTCTGTCAAATCCAGTCTTGAATTTGGGGAAGAGAGAGAATTCCAAAATCTTATGATTGGTGAGAAGAAATTCTCAGCTGAATGTTTCTTCATAATTCCCTCTGAGAACCTTTTCTAAAATGCTTCCATTATAAGTATGTCTGCCCTTGCAGAGACTAATACTGTACATAGTACTCTAATTATGGTCCATACAATTGTAGCAAGGCTCCTCCAATGTTATGATACAATAAAGGCCAAAATCCCAAACAAGGATTTACCTTCCTCATTACTTACTGAGCCTGCTTGCTAACTCTGATTTACATACAATGCCATCCAGATCTCTGTGCTGCAGCGTTCCCTGTGTTCTCCATTTAAATAATAATTTTCCTCCTCCTTTCCATGAAAATTAGCAACCTCCCTTTTCTCTCTTCTCCAACTGCCAGTTCTTACCCACTCGGCTTATGTACATTCCTTTTCAAACTCTTTGAGAGGAGGATTCATTTTACTATCACTTCTAACCTTGAGTTACCAACAAAATGCTGTATAATGCAGGTGGTCTGTATACCTAAATCATTGATGCGGAACAATTGAAGCCTCAGCACTGATGCTTTGGCACTCCATTGATTACAGTTTGCCAAGTTGAAAGCAACTATTTATTCCACTGTTCCTTATTCATTAGCTAATATCAACCCCAACATAATAGGCTGTTATCGTGTGTAGTCACCTTTGCATGCCTTTAAAGTTTGCTGGTTCCCTTTTATGCATCCTGCTCTTACATTCTTGAAAAGCTCTAATAAAATTGTCAAACAAATTTTCCCTTTTTTACAAAACCATGTTGGCACTGTCTGATTATATACCTCCTTAATAACAGATTCTGATATTTTCCCAATGACCTGTTCTCTTGTCCTGCTTTCTATCTCCTGCTCTTCTTGAACATGTGTTGGATTTGTGGTTTTCCAATTCACTGGACTCCTTTTTCTTTACAAAATCTGTGGAATTGTGGAAGATTATACCAACGTGTCTGTTATTACTGTGTTATGATCACTCTTGCTTAAAAGATTGTTACAATGATGTTTAATTAATCTTGTCTCATTACCCGTTGCCAGACCTAAAATATCCTTTTTGTTCAGTTGGTTAGGGATGTAGGAGCAGGAGTAGACTGTTAAGCCTATTGAACATGCTCCACCCTTTAATATGATCATGACCGATTTGAGCATTTCAATACTTTTTAACCCACATTATCTCTTTAACCATTCACACTATCCATATTCAAAAGATTATCAACCTCGAAATCTACTCAAAGCCTAAGCTCCCACAGACCTCTAAGGTAGAAAATTCAAAGGATTCACCACAGGTTCTAGAATCTAAAACTGTCCTGCAAGCAATTTATGAAGTCGCCTTTTGTTGTCAATTTGATTCATTTTAATTTGAGGATTTGAGTCTACATGATTTTTACATTATCCTTCTGATAACCCACTTTATTTCTTGATTTTATGTCCTGCCCTGCACTGTTCTCCCAGATAGGGGAGTGGCTATAAAATGCTCCCACTGGGGACCTATCTGTTTCCTTTGTTATTTGTTATCCCCATCCAACATTTTGATCTTCTGTACCAAGTTCATTTCTCACTACTGTGCTGCTCTCATCCTTTATTAACGGAGCTCCACTACCTTATCTTCCTTTTTTCTTGTCCTTCCGCGGATATTTCAATCCCGGCAATGATTATCTCTGTCTCTGTAATGCCTTAGTTGCAAAATTATCATGTACTGAAATCTCTGGAATGGGACTTGACCCATTATTTTCTGACCCAGAGATGGGTTGTACCCTATACATAATTAAAATATATGTGGATGTTAAATCAGAATTTTTAAATAAAATATCTTTCATACGTTCTTTACCCTTGAGAGAGATTGGGGATAGGTCTCCCTGGGAAGTACTGCAGAAGCATTTTGCGCACTGGCGAGGTGCTTCATGAATCCGAGTCTTGAGTGTGACCCCTCCCTTTCACTTTCTTTCTTGTTCTCTCATTCATTTTCTTTTTTTTTACAATTCCTGGCAGATCAATGTTATGAACAGTACACAAACTGCAGCTGCCTGTGTTTCAGCTGACCACTATGCACCAGTTTCTTTCCTCAGTGGATTCTGAAGTTGCTATGTTTATCAAACATGTCCTGCCTTTCACACCAAATATTTGCCCCATGACACTTGCCATAACTCATTCAACAATGTTTCTTTCCTTGTGCAATTAGAGTACTGGTAAACTTGTGCAATATTGTTACCCTAACATAAGCATATAATGCTGTAAATTTTTGTTTAATGAGAAGTTTGTTGTACAAAATAAATGAAGATAAAGCAAAATAAACTATTTACTTAGTTCGAAGATTTCAGAATACATGTTAAATAAACAATGCTAATAATTCCTTTGGCATTCTCACTGGAGCTTGAAAGCCAGAGACTGCCCTACTCTATAGTTTGCCTTGACTATGGATTAAATTTATAGTCATGAGAATCAATTAATATCTTCCTTGATTCTTCATGTAACTGAGCTGAAACTTTCTCAGCTTCAAATAATCCCTTCAGGCTTTTACGCAAATACTTTTACTCTGAAACACTAAGTTTGCATTTATTCAAAATAGGTTATCTATCGTCTTCCTTTTTTCAAGAACATGTGCAGCTTCAGCTGAGACCACTGCAGAGCTGCCCAAACAGGAACTAAGAAAAGTCTCTTTCAAAGCTTTGGGTGTTTTTCCTAAGCCTACTGCCCCCCAAAAAAAATCAGAATCTTTTATCTGGAAACTTCATGCACTAAACTGTTTATTCTGTGCTCTCCCAATCTGAGTAAATTCTCATTACCCTTCAAAAAAAATCTCTCCAAATGTTTTAAAACATCAGCATGATTACTAAAATACTCTGAATTCAATCATTAAACACTTTCAGATGATGAGAAAACTCCTATGACATCAGTTCAAATTCTAAAATCAAGCTCAAAAATGAATGGTGTTAACAAGTACATATGAATCATCTTGCCATCCAGTCTGCTATTAAAGGGGGAGTTTCAGAATTTTGACCCAGTGAGAAGGAATGGTGACAGATCCAAGTGAAGATGGTGTGTTACTCGGAGGAGGTACCTTCTAGATGATAGAAGTTACAGGTTTGGAAGGTGCTGTTGAAACAGCTTTAGTAAACTACAGTGCATCCTGTAGATGGTACACACTGCTGCTACTCTGCATCAATGGTGGAAGAAGTGAATGTTGGAGGTGCTGGATGTGGTTCCAAAGACGCGGGCTGGTTTGTCCTGGATGACCGAGTGTCTTAAGTGTTGGTGGAGCTGCACTCATCTCGGCCAATGGGGAGTATTCTATCGCACTCCTGACTTGTGCCTTGTAAATGGAGGGGACAGAGGATCAGTTACTCACTGTACAATTTCTAGCCTCTGACTTCTTCCTATAGTCATTAGTATTTTATATGGCTAGTCCAATTGAGTTTCTGGTCAGTGATAACCCTTTGAATGAACCCCCAGTGTCTACAATGATGGTAAAGCTATTGAATGTCAAAGGAAGATACTTAGTCACCCTCTTCTGCTCTTTGCATTATTGGTCAGTAACCTTTCTTTTCCTGTCTATTCACTTCCATTCAACACCTTAGATTATAATTATGTCCAAGTGTTAGGCAATTACTATTGATTCTCATCCTCAAAGAAAGAACTTGTAGATGAGATTGGAATTGTGCAGTGCAATAAAATATTCAGCAGAGAATTGTCACCTGCTCTTCAATCCTCCTGACATGTCGATTTGATGTAATTGAACAGTTTAAGAGTTTGATCCACCTATTTCAATTCCCTCCACGTCTCTGATTCAGAGAGCTGGGGATTCAAGTTCCACTCCAGCACATGATACAGTTTAACTCAATGTCCGTCGAGTTCAAGATGTCAAGTCAGGTTCTCATCTATTTGTTCAGGTGTTGAAAAGACTGGGTGGAGCAGTATGTATCCAGATCCGATTCTTAACCACCACAGCTACAAATAAATCTCCATCCACATAGAACCCAAAGACTTGCAGATGCTGGAAATCGGAAATAAAAACAGAAATTGCTGGAAAAAAAAAAGCAGGTATTGCAGCATTTGTGGAGAGCAATTGGAATTAAAGTTTCATGTCGTCTTCAGAACTTTTCAGAGATCTTGATGTGCATATCCATAGATTCTTGAAGGCAAGAGGATAGGTGGATAAGATGGTTGAGAAGGCACATGGGATGCCTGCCTTTATTAATCAAGGCATCGAATACAAGAGCAGGGAGGTTCTGATGGTGCTGTATGTAACTTTAGGTAGGTTACAGCTGGAGTACTGCATGCAATTTTGGTTACTGCACTATACGAAGGAAGTAATTGCACTAGGCAGGGTACACGGGATTCATCAGGCTGTTGCATGGGCTGGAGCATTTCAGCTATGAAGAGTGAGCTCGACAAGCCGGGGTTGTTTTCTTTAGAGCTGAGGGGAGAGCTGATTGAAATATCCATATTTCTGAGGGACATAGACAAGGTAGACAGGGAGAAGATTTTCCTCTCGGAGGGATCGATAACCAGGGAACACCATTTTAGGTAAGGAGCAAGAGGCTTTGAGGGAATTTGAGGAAAAAATCCTTTCACCTAGTGTGTATGGGAATCTGGAACTCACTGTCTAAAAGGGTCATAGAGGCATGAACTTTCAAGACATTTAATATTTAATAGTTAGATGAGGACTTGAAATGTCATAGCTTATAAGGTTATAGGCTAAGTGCTGAAAACGGGATTAGAATATAGATGAACCTTTGATAACTGGTGTATACATAGTGGCACGATGGCACAGTGGTTAGCACTACTGCCTCACAGTGCCAGGGACCTGAGTTCAATTCTACCCTTGGGCAACTGTCTGTGTGGAGTTTGCACGTTCTTCCCGTGTCTGCATGGATTTACTCTGGGTGCTCCGGTTTCCTCCCACAGTCCAAAGATGTGCAGGTTAGGTGGATTGGCCATGCTAAATTGCCCGTAGTGTTCAGGGATGTGTAGATTAGGTGGGTTATAGGGGAATGGGTCTGGGTGGGATGCTCTGAGGGTCAGTGTGGACTTGTTGGGCCGAAGGGTCTGTTTCCACCCTGTAGGGATTCTATGATCTTCTGTGATCCTGACATAATGGACTGAAGGGCCCCTTTCTGTGCTGTAAAATCTCAGACTCCTTGTTGAAGACAGTGAAAGGTGCTATATAAATGCAAGTTCTTTCTTTGCTAATGGGTTTTCAAGGCTTTAATGTGGCTGCAGTGGAGGAATTTATTGTATTTCAGGAAGGCACTGAGAGACTTGATAGGATGTGATCGAAATACAAGCTCTATTTATCCTTACCCGATCTGTAATTATTCATCAAAAACAATGCTGTCGGCTGAGGAAGTCTATTATTCAGATAATTTTATATTGCAGCAGAGTGTTCACCAGCTACTGATAATTTTGCTAAAGGTTAGAAGGTGACATTGCTGCTCTGGAGTTTATAAAACCCTATCTGTGAAAGGGACAAGTTCTTTCTGACTGAGAGAGTTGTAGTCACAGGGTATAGTGTCTTTGAGCTCCCTCTTCTGGTTAAACTGGTGAAGACTGGGCAACATTTGCTCTGAATCACTGGCTGTGGTGTGCAAATCCTCCAGTGAGGTAGCTCAGAGGCTTTGTCCTCCAAAATTACCTTTGGAGCCACAGCTTGGAAGTAAGCAAACCTTCCAGATGCTGGTCCAATTTCCAGACTTTGAGATCATTATGTTTAAAGAAAAGTTGATTTCGAAAACACCTTTCACAACTCCAGTCATTCCAAAGTGCTTTGGAGCCAATGAAGTCTTTTGTCATGTAGTCACTGCTGTGGTGTAGCAAATTTGCTGTCCAATCCATTCACAGCAAGATCCCACAAGCAACAATGTGCTAATGATCAGATCATGTGTTTTATTCATGTTAGCTGAGGGATAAATATTAATCAGGATACTCCAGAGAACCTTTCAGTATCACCTTCTCAAATGGTGACAGAGATTGTTTGTTTATATCTGCTTGTCTGAATGGACAGATATTGTCTTAATATATTGAAAGACTACTTTTAAACTGTACAGGATTCTGCATTATGGGAATTGGTCTGAACTTGCATTTATTTCATCACCTTGGGTTTTTCCAAAATAAGTTACATGCAGTTAGATGTGTTTTGAGTTTCCTGTTGAAAGGAGATACATGCTGCTGAAGCTCTTCATCTCCCACTCATCAGGGCAAATGCGAGATTGTCAAATGATCTGCAAAGGAATTTATATCCAAATGCAATTTATACTGCAGCAGAAAAGGATTGTTTGGCAAGTTGAATTTGATTGGTTGTGGTGTTGCCATGGAGAAAGGAGCAGTGAGCTGTAGAGAGATAACAAGGTGTAGAGCTGGATGAACACAGCAGGCCTAGGCCCGAAACGTCAGCTTTCCTGCTCCTCTGATGGCCTAGGCCCGAAACGTCAGCTTTCCTGCTCCTCTGATGCTGCTTGGCCTGCTGTGTTCATCCAGCTCTACACCTTGTTATCGCAGATTCTCCAGCATCTGCAGTTCCTACTATCTCTGAAACAGTGAGCTATTGGTTTCCCAATCTCCCAGATAATTCAAAAGAGGCACACACTTTCTATTCCTTTTGTTTGCAGACTCTGTGTCCCTGGGAATGAATCTCTGTTGCTCTTGGCAAGTGTAACTGAACCATGTTGGATGTCAATTAATTATTCTAAATTGATTGTTCAGTGAGTGCTACACAAACAATGGATTCTTATCTAGCAGTGTTTGGTTTTTTTCAAATGCAGGCTGGTTGAGTACAGTCTGCACTCTGCCTCGTATGAACAGGTGCAAGAACAGAAATTAACATTAAACGTTAACTCTGATTTCTCTCCACAGATGCTGTCAGACCTGCTGAGCTTTTCCAGCAATTTTTTGTTTCTGATTTACAGTATCCACAATTCATTCAGTTTTTATGAACAGGAGCATGCTGTTTGATTTGATCAGCCAATTTTGAGTGAAGTTAAAATAGATGCCAGAGTAAAAAATATTCTCAGATGTGTGCACACAAACCTGTTATTTCAAATGAGCCACAGGGTTGCTAATGCTCGTGGAAAACTGCCTGTCATGTTGTCAGCAACTCTTCCCTTATGTTCCATTTACCAGAAAGTCCTGTTCTGATGACTTATCGTTACAAAAAAATTACAACACAAACAGGCCATTCGGCCCAACTGGATTGTACTGACAATACTGACATGTGCCTCCCCCAGGCTTATCTTGCATGATCCACTTCCAATTTTAAAAAAAACTCTTCAAGTACAGCAATCCTTCATTAATCTGATAAATCACAGAGTTTGATTTATTTGTGTTGTTAAAAGCTATTAAATTCTATCGTCGCTTTGGATTAAAAAGTAACTGTCACAAATAAAAGGGTGATATATTTTCAAGTAAGATTAGTTTAATCGAAACTAGTTTTGATAGGTCCATTTTATTGCACTGTCATAGTTTTCAGGTATTTAGCTCGAAGTTTCCAATTCAGAACTTCAATGAGAAACTAACAAAAAGTGCAGTTCCCATAACCACATCCAGCAGCTCATAATGGAGTAGAACTTGCAGCTCAATGCACCTTTAAAAATCAATTCTTCAGATGTGATAATCACTAACATTTATTGTCCATCTAAATTGCCCTTGGGTAGGTGGTAGTCACCTGTCTTTTTGAACCACTGCAGTCCATATACCTAAAATGCTGTCAGAGATTTCTAAGCTTTTGATTAGTAACAGTGAAAGAATGGTGATATGTTTCCCAGTCAGGATGCTGTGTGACTTTGAGGGGAGCCTAGTGGCAGTGTTACATGCTGCTCTTCTCCGTGGAGAAAGGCTAGGTGTAGGGATTGTTTGTCAAAGAAACCTTAGTGGAATGCTTAAGCCTAAATGTTAATATCATCGACTGCATTGATGTTATATCCTTTCTGAATCTATTTTCTTCATGGAATGTCTATGAACAGTTACTCCGTGTAACACTCCAGTCCATACTGACACTCAATTGCGCCCCACGTTTGTTACATATTTTAATATTTTATCCCTGATTTTAACCTAATCTGCCAGTGGCAAGATGTTTGGGCTTGAGTTGAATATTCAACAGACTGATTCAGACTCCATTGACCTGATTTGGGCTAAATGGTGTTTACGAGTCATGAAGGTCAAATTGAGGCCAATTATTGCAAACTATTTAAAATCAAACATTTGTGGAGGTATATGGAGGTAACTTCAGTAACTAAGATGAGTCTAAACAAATTGCTGAGGTCTCTTCGGCTGAATGTGAATAAATAAAAAACACAACATTTGATATTGTCTAATTTACAAATAAATCAACAGGCATGGAGAAATGTTTCTGTTTGTTTAATGTACAAAGTCAATTTAATCAATTTTTACAAAAATTTACACAGGCCATTCATCGCATATGTCAATACTAGCCCTTCAATGGAATATATGTACTTTAAAATCTGTAACATTCCCATTTGCCTATAACTTTTCATATTCTTGTTTTTCAAATATTTATCTAATTCTTTCTTTGTTTAGAGTCTCTTCTTTAATAGCGTTCTATGTCCAGTAATATCTAACACACAGGCGTGTCGAATCCTTTGTGTTCTAGAAGACACTAGCACCACACAGTATTCAGGGCACAGATTATATTTAAACCCAAATCTTTATTAATGTGCATCTATCTCGGCTCATTTTAATAGTTTCCTGTGCAGTGAGTAATACAGCAACAAAGCAAAAACATTATCAGCCATGAAACCCAAACACACTGAGTTGGTAGGACTGAACCTTGAGTAGCAAATTGTCAGTGGTTTGAGTGAGGGATAGGGTAGGAGAGAATGGGGAGCAGACAGGAGTGGGAGAAAGCATCTGAGAAGGAGGAAATAGGAGAGTGGAAGAAAAGGAGGAGGCAGGGGAAAAGAGGCATTGAGGGAGGGAGATAAGAGAAGGGGGAAGAGATGAGTGAAGGGAGAAAGGGGTTAGCACCTGGTGTCTTGTTGCCTGATACTTTGCACATCTCTAAAGCAAAAAGTCATAAAAATCATCCAGAAACCTCCGAAATAATACTCAATGAAGATAAACACACATTCCAGAGTTAAATATTTTTGTGCATCTGTGAACGGAATGGTGTTGTTTCTGGTGACCTACAGATCTGCTTACGCAGATGGAAACCTGCCTGTCTTAGTGTCAGCAACTTTATTTTTTCTGTTGTGTCAATTGGTTCCACTTACAAGAAGGTCATTTTAAAAAAAAGAAGTATGTTCAGTGCTTGTGGGTATCCCCGCAATAGCCAACAATAATTGTCCATTCCTAGTTGCCTTGAGAAGGTGGTAGTGAACTGCCTTCTTCAATCACTTCAGTCTATGTGGCAGAGAGAGACCCCCACATGCATCAGGGAGGGAGTTGGATGTTTTTGACACAGACAGTGAAGGAACAATGATAGTGTTATAAGGCAGGATGGAGTGTGGCTTGGAGGGGAACTTGCAGATGGTGCCCTTCTGCTCCTGTCCTTCAAGGTGGTTGAAATCCTGTGGTTTGGAAAGCCTGTTAGCTAAATTGAGGCTGTTGGATCACTGTCTGCTTGGATTTAGCAAGAAAAAACTTTGGCTTCAGGACAGTGGGAGTGCTTACTTTTCAGACTAGAAGATGGTGGTCAGTGCTGGCCTTCTACTTCTAGATGATAGACGTTGCAGGTTTGGAATGCACTGTCAAATAAACATTCAGAGATAGCAAGAACTGCAGATGCTGGAGTCGGAGATAACACAGTGTGGAGCTGGAGGTGTGCAGCAGGCCAGGCAGCATCAGAGGAGCAGGAAAGTTGACGTTTCGAGTCGGGACCCTTCTTCAGGAGAAGTGAGGTAAGGAGTGAGCGGGTTACGGGAGTATTGAGGTAATTGGATATTGGGATAAGAGGGAAATATAGTGAAGTAGGGTAAGGGGGTATTGGGGTAAGCAGAGTGCCAAATGTGGGATATAAGGCTACGAGGGGGAAAGGGATGTGGAATGGCGTATGGAGCAGGGGGCATTGGGGTTGGGGGAGTGGCATATGGGGTAGGGAGTATGGGGGAATGGGATATAAAATTGCACATGCAGGGCTAGGAACTGCTGTCTAGATACCCTAGTTTTGAAAAACACAAACTAGTCAAACAACTACTGCATTCAAAAACGAAGGCTTTGATTTTACAAGAACATACACATCTACACTTGACACATTGATTTTTGAAATGTTAACACTGTATGTAAGCTGCGAGTCAGGTTTCCTCTGTTTCCTGGTCTGCTCTGTGTTGCTGAGTAAATGAGTTGAGTGTTGCCGTGACGGTTCCCACACTGGCTCTGAATGATTCGTTTCCTAATCCTGCTTCTCAATGTCTCCATTGCACTAATATTGTGCTCTGACATAATGTTCGCATGACTTACTGTGAGACCACTGCTGTAAGCATAATTTTTTAAAAAAAAATTGTGTTGCATACTTTTGGGATCCAGGTTTTACTTTTCATTATTTTAGTTCGTGTCAGCCATGGCTCAGTGGGTAGATCCAGAGACTTCACAGAAGCCATATTAGTCAAGATTTGAACCACAGGGAGGAGATATTAAGACAAACCTCAGAGACAGGGTCTAAAGAAAATCTTCAAAAGCAGTGAAAAGTTGAGAATTTTAGTGAGGGATTTCCAGAGCTCAGAGTCTAGGGAACTGAAAACGTGAACATTAATCATGGAGTCACTGAAATTAGAGATGTGCAGAAATGGAGGGACTCAGAGACTGCAGTGGGGTATGGAGTTGGAGCTGACTTCAGAGATGGGTAGAGGTGAGACCATGAGGTCTTTGGAAAAGATCAATGAAATGTAAAATTGAAAAGTAGGCATTACTAACTATTTATCTTTCTCCTTTTTTTGTGTAGGATTTCATAAACGGAATGTAATGGAACTCCGCATTCTTATCTAAATCGTAAGCTGCCAGCAATTTATCAACCTCTGCAGGCAGCAGATTCCACTTTAGACTCATACACAGTGCCTGAATGTCTCTGAAGGGCACTCTCCCTGTACCATGTGGATCTCGTGCCTTAAGGACTGACTTCAGGTCATTCCAATGTTTGATGATGTCACGCTGCAGTTTCTTCTGGATGTGGGTGACTGAGTTTTTCTGCAAATTCTTTTCTATGTGAGATAGATCAGAATAAAGAATCAAAGACAGAGAACAAATTTCCAAGTTTGGTGGCTAGATAAACTTATCTTAAAAACCTGAAACCAGAGTTTATTCTTGGGAAATACGGGGATGGTGTTCATTAGAGAAACAGTGCAGATAGATGCCATTCAGCCCATCACGTCTGCACTGATGCTCCAAAGTGGATCCTATTCCCCTATTCCCAGTAAATATGAAATACCATTAAAAATCTAAAGACTGTTGATGGAGCGTGTTAGCAGCAGAGACACTAGGAAGGAGCAGTGAGCAAGTTCTGAGGGCGGAAGAGGAGAGTGCTGGGGGTGGGGAAGGTGTGGGGTGATGCTGAGAGTGGGGGTGAGGTGGTGTGGTGGGGGGAGGTTTGGGATGATGTTGGGAGGAGGGGTGGGTAGGTGTAGGTGTGGCTGGGGCAGAGGTGGGGGGCTGGGTTTGGGGCAGTGCTGGGAGTGGGGGTGAGGAGATGTGGTGGGGGGAGGCATAGGCTGGGTAACAGGGAGTCGTGGAGCGATGCTGGTAGGAGGGGTGGGTAGGTGTTGCTGGGCTTAGCTGTAGACTGGGTCTGGGTAGTGAGGGTAGGAGTAGGAAAGTGTGAGCTGCTGCTGGGGTTTGATGATTCCTGATCGAGATGAAGCCAGTTGGCTGTTGGAATCTCTGGGGTCCCACTGCCATTCTCACCACGTTCCAGGGCCAAACTGCCCGCATCCTCACCTATTCTATTGTCACCAATTATATCAGTCTGATGAAAGGTTATTTCAGTTTCTCTCTCTGCAGATGCTCCTATGATTTGCTGAGTATTTCCAGCATTTTCTGTTTCTATTTAATTTCTTCTCAAGTCCTACTTTTTGTTACTAAGCTCATTTCATTATCTCATCACCATTCAGTTGTTTAATCATATTTGTCTCCCACTTCATCAGTTACCTCCCCTTGATCTTCTCTACTTACTCCAAATCTGTTCCTATCCAGTTCTGATGAAAGATCATCAACCTGAAACGGTCATCCTGTTTTTCTCTCCACTGATGCTGCCAGACCTGCTAATATTTCCCACACTTCCTGTTTCTATTTCAGCTCTGGATAAGATTGACTTCATGGCTTACAAAATTGCTGATGAATGTGGTGTTTGGGTAGAAGGAAGCTCCTGGAAGCCTTTGTCCAAATGCTGCAATTCTAGGGGCTAGTATCCAACCCAGCTTATGTTATTGCTTCTGAAGTGAATGCAATCTTAAACCATCTCAGCAAGAAGCTCACACAATTTTCATTTCATAATAACGGCTAATCTTTCTTGGGATACAAAACTTGCCCTGAGAGGAGAGAATGAATTGAATAGGCCTATATTCTCTGGTGTTTGGAAGAATGAGATGGGATGCCATTGAAATCTATCAAATTCTTTGAGGACTGAGCACAGTTGATGCAGAAAGGATGTTTCCTCTGGCTGAACAATGTACAATCAGAGGTCCCAGGACACAGGGTTGGCGATTAAAGGCTGGGATGAGGAGGAACTTATTTCTTTGCTCTGAGGATTGCGAAGTGTTGGAATTTTCTACTGGTGGTGCAGTGGATGCTCAGGCATTGGCTACATCTGAGACAGACAGTGATAGATTTTTGGATACCAGGAGAATCATGAGTCTTTTAAATGTTGTAATTGTACTCACCTTCACCACTCGTTCCATACATGGATTACCGTCTGCGTTTCAGGTCCTTTTTTAAATCTTTCCTCTCTTCACCTTAAACCTATGTCCTCTAGTTTTGGACTCCCCTACGCTGGGGAAAAGACCTTGGCTATTCACTGTATCCATGCCCCTCATGACCTTATAAACCTCTATAAGGTCACCGTTCAGCCTCTGACACTGCAGGGGAAAAAAAGCCTCAGTCTATTCAGCCTTTCCCTCTCGCCCAAACCCTCCAACCCTGGCAACATCCTTGTAAATCTTTTCTGCACCCTTTCAAGTTCACAACATTTTTCCTATAGCAAGGAGACTAGAATTGAATGCAGTATTCCAAAAGTGGCTTCACCAATATCCAGTCCAGCTGCAACATGACATCCCAACTACTGCGATCAATGTTCTGACCAACAAAGGCAAATGTGCCAAAAGCCACTTTCATCACCTTGTCTACCCATGACTCTACTTTCAAGGAACAGTGCACCTGCACCCATAGGTCTTGTTTCAGCAACACTCCCCAGGGCCCTAACAGTAAGTGTATAAGTCCTACCCTGGTTTGCCCTACCAAAATGCAACACCTCATATTTATTTAAGTTATACTCCATGTGCCACTCCTTGGCCCATTGGTCCATCTGATCAAGGTCCCTTTGTACTCTGAGATATTCTTCTCTGTCTACTACACCACTTATTT
The DNA here is from genome assembly GCF_021869965.1 of Rhincodon typus. NCBI lineage: Eukaryota > Metazoa > Chordata > Chondrichthyes > Orectolobiformes > Rhincodontidae > Rhincodon > Rhincodon typus. Next base: position 42,598,772 of record NC_063349.1, read on the forward strand.
TGGTATCATCTGCAAACTTACTAACCATGCCTCCTCTATTCACATCTAAATCATTTACATAAATGACGAAAAGCAGTGGACCCAGCACTGATCCTTGCGGCACACTGCCGGTCACAGGCCTCCAGCCTGGAAAGTAACCCTCCCCCACCATTCTCTGTCTCTTACCTTCAAATTTTGTATCCCATTGGCTAGCTCCCTCTGGATCCTGTGATCTAACCTTACTAACCAGTCTACCATGCAAAACCTTCTCAAATGCTTTACTGAACTCCATATAGACAATGTCTACTACTCTGCCTTCATCAATCTTCTTTGTCACCTCTTCAAAAAACTCAGTCAAGTTAATGAGACATGATTTCCCATGCACAAAGCCATACTGACTACCCCTAATAAGTCCTTGCCTTTCCAAATGCATGTAATTCTTGTCCCTCAGAATTCCCTCCAACAACTTGCCCCTACTGATGTAAGGTTCACCGGTCTATAGTTCCCTGGCTTTTCCTTCACAGCCTTTCTTAAATAATGGCACCACATTAGCCAACTTCCAATCTTCCTGCACTTCACCCATGTCAATTGATGATACAAATATTTCATCAAAGGGCCTAGCAATCTCTTCCCTAGCTTCTGGATGGGTATATGAATAGGAAGGGTTTAGCAGGATATGGGACTAGGACAAGATTGGAAAGTCTGTTCAGCACGGATGAGTTGGACCGAAGGGTCTATTTCCATGCTGTATAACTGTGTATAACAGGGTCACAATGGGAAAATGGAGCTGAAGTAGATATTCAGCTATGATATCAATGGTGGAGCAAACATGAGGGACTGAATGGCTTTCTCGAGCTCCTAATTCCTGTCTTTCATCTAAATTACTAGAAAGGCGTAAAAGTTTCACTAACCTGAGTCCTTCATCTTTTTCATTCTGCTGAAATGCTGAAGGAATTTTCTCAATGAAATAGCTTCTGCTGGGTAACTGATTGGCAAACTATACCACAGCTTTTCAAGTTCCATGGGGAGAAGGATTACTTTCATTCTAAAGAAAAAGTTCCAATCAACGGTAGCAACACAATGATGTATAATGGACACAGTGTGAGACAATACAATATTGGTATTGTGCAGAATTCCCTTTTTAAACCTTGCTGCCACTCCCTCTTCCTTTAAGATGCTCCTCTCTCCTGCCCTCAGTGTAACAAGCTTTACAGGATCCGTTGGTTTTGAACCTCTAGTTCCCAATGCTCTCCACCATGAGGTTGGTTGGGGGAGGGTAGTCCAAACCTCATTTCTGGCTCTGCTTTCACTAAATGATCAAGATTGGTCACTGCAATTGACCGATAACTTCATTATTGTTGTATCAGGATAGTAGTGAGATGAAGGAGATGCACCTTGGTCTTTCTCACTTGGAAGCTTGCCCAGTCTATACCCTCTATGTGACTCCAGCTGCATAATAATGTGGTTGACACTTAACTGCCTTTTAAAACCATTCAGTTTTATCGAACACCCGTAAGAAGAGAGCCTGCCACCTTTTTCGCAAGGCAGTAAGTATGCAGCCTTGCCAGCAATACTTACACCCTGACAAAGAATAGTTTTAAAGAACAATTCCAACATGTTTAGAAACGAGGGATGGGTACAGTCTAGGGGAATAGTTGAAAGGAAAGAAGAAAATTTAGGAGGATCTTTGGAAGGGGGTGAAATTGGGGTGAGATGCAAACTGAATATAATAGCTTCAGTCTATGTTTAACCAGAGGCTGGTCTGTGAGACAACAGAGTGGCTAGCAGATTGAGAGATGGGAGAATTGGTAAAGTTTGAGTCTCTGATACAGATTGTGATGCTGATCCCATGTCACATTCTCATTAGAAAGCAGTTAATGCATTTTATGGCTCAGTTTTAGCTAACAGCAGTTTATACATCTCTCAATAATGACATTTTCCAATGTTGTACATTTTACATCTGACAGCTATGCAGAGATGACTCTAGTTTCTATGTGTGTAACATGTTTTATTTACAGTGCTTTAAATGTCTAATCCATAATTCAGCTCTTGGCTTCTAACTACTTATACAGTTTGTTGACTTTTCTTTGAGTCCATCAGATATACTGAGCATCAATTCTTAAGAAGACTTGCATTATGAAACCTGAACAACTGAACGGTACACTGTGAATTGAATTAGATATGGCTGTCAGCAGATCTGGCAGTATCTGTGGTGAGAGAGCTCTATTTCTGTCTCCACTGAAGCTGCCAGACCTGCAAATCTTCGGCAGCACTTTTTTTTTTAAATTTCAGATTATCAACATCTGCACTATTTTGCTTTTATTAGACATCTCCTCACCAAATACCACCGTGTAAACAAATTCCAAACATGCATGCCTTACATTCTCAACAGTAACTGCTAGGAATAGCGGAGACCTGGTATTGTATTTTAGTAATGTTACCTCAGCAGTATGTTATCAAGCTTCTCCTTATCTGCTCCACACTCATCATTGATGCAGACACTTATGAAAGTCTGACAAAAGGAGCAGAATTTTCCTTCCAGGAGGCTCCAGATTAATGCTCGCAGCTGCAACGGTCGGAACAGGGATATACCATCAGGAAGAGGGCGAACATCCTCAGATTTATCTGGCTAGTACAGAGTCATAGAGCAGACCCTTTGGTCCAACTAGTCCACACTGATCATGTTCCCAAACTAAACTAGTCCCACCGGCCTGCATTTGGCCCATATCCCTCCAAACCTTTCCTGTTCATATAATATCCAAATGTCTTTTAAACATGAATGATCTCGTAATCATATTTACAGACTTGGATCAACAGGATGCATTTATGTAGTGACTTTAACATTATCCCAATGTGTTTCACTAACAGTGCTATCAAAACTCAACCCCAAGCCACATACAGGGCTACCTGGACTTGAAGCTTGCTTGTGGAAGTTTCAAAGGCATCGTCAAGGTGAAGGAAGAGGCAGAATGGCAAAGAGATTAAAGGAGAGAATTCCAAGTTGAGGGCTCGTGAAGCTGAAGACTAGGCCATGATTTTTGCAGCGATTAAAATAGATGGGGACGCAAGAAGCCAGAGATTTCAGAGGATTGAAGGAGATGACAGAGATAGGCTGGGCTGGGGGGAACTGTCATAGGATTTGAAAACATGAAAAAGTATTCTAAATTTGAGGCAATATTTGACTGTGAACAGACACACATGACAAGTGAATGAAAGGGATTGGTGAACAGAATTCGCGTGGGAGTTGTGTTTTCAGTGAAGGGTAAACGGTGGAAGGCTAGACAGAATAGCTACCTGGAGCCATGCAATCTACTGGAAGAGGCCAAGAACCAGCCCTGGAGCAGGAGATAAAACAATGTTTAGATTACAGTCCAAGGACATGGGGATGGGAAGTTTGGAATGGCCAGAATTCTGAGTGCTTATGGAACATACCAGGAAAACAAAATGAAAAAAACCTTTTCAGCCCTCACACTGTTGAACAATGTTTGTTGACCCCTGTGAGACCTGGAACGTATGCATTGTCCAAGGCTAAAACACCTCTGGCCATGTGAAATACATCATCAAAACCGGGCTTTGACTGAGAGTCAATTTGTCATCGACTTGGGGGGAGGGCCATGGATCTGTTCTTAAACATGTCTGTTAAAATAGCCAAGGGAACAATGCATCGACAGGAAGACGAGATGGATCATCCACCTGGTACGTCTGGTTGATGACTTTGCAAAAGCTTCAGACTTGTCTTTAGCACTGAGGTGATGGGCTCCCCAATCATGAGGATGTAAATATTTGTGGAAACTCCTCCCCCTCCCCCAAGTTGTTTAAGTATCACCACCATTTCAGACTGCATATGGCAGGACTGCAGATCATCGATCTGATTTGCTGGTTGTGGAATTGCTGAGTTTTTTCTTAGTTATTGCTTATGCTATTTGATACGCTATTTGCTTATGCTGTGTTGTAGCTTCACAGACTGTTAGCTCAATTTAAGGCCAGCCCGATGCTGCTCCTGACATGCCCCTGACATGCCCCCGACATGCCCCCTGCACTCCTCATGAAACCAGGGTTGATCCTTGGATTTGATAGCACAGATACAGTGGGGTTATGTTGTGCCATGGGGTTGCACATTGTATTTGAGTACAATTCTTGTGCTGCTACAGCCCACAGCACCTCATGGATGCTCAGCCTTGCGTTGCTAAATCTGTTTGAAGTCTGTCTTATTTAGCACAGTGATTGTGCCACACAACTCATTGGAGGGTGGACTGTGGCTGGATAATAGATCCTTGATCTGACACAATGGATTCTAAGGGGTGTCCCGTTTAAAATGAAAATAAGGAGAAATTTTTTTTCTCTCTGAGGGTTGTGGGCCTATGGAAAGCCTCAGGGAGTAGTGGAGGTGGGGGTCTCTGAATATTTTTAAGGCAGCGGTAGACAAATTCTTGACTAATGAGGGAATCAAAAAGCTTATAAATGCAGGTGGGTGCAGGGGTCACTATCCAGACTAGTTATGATCTTAATGAATAATGCAGCAGGTACAAGCAACCTTTTAAAAATTTATTTGTCGCATGTGGGCATCGCTGGCTGGCCTACTGCTAATTCATTACTAACTGAAATACTTGTACATCCATATGCAATTCTTTTGCTGATAGCGGGTTGGGGGTCCCATGGCAGTAGGTGCAATCAGCGGGAGATTTCCCTGCCCCTGTCTGACCTGATGTCCTAAGAAGTCACACGTTCCAACATCAATGATGCAGACTCCCAGGGAGACTCCTTCCCTCCTGAACACCACCGTGTCCCACCTCTGGTGGGCCTGTCTTGCAAGTGGGAGAAGTGTGGGTGCTGTCTGTGTGTTACAATTCCATGAGAACGATGATAATTTCTTATGCCAGCTTATTGTTTGAGTAGTTGCATTTTATTAAGGGTAGAGAAGAACATTATAATTCTTTCTACTGCTGAGTGAACTGGGCCTCCTTAAATTTTGGGACAATAAATTGAGGCATCAATATGTTAATCTTCAACGAAAGTATCACAGCTCAACTGAAACAATACAAAATATTTTCAAAACAAGTATGCAGAAATTATTTTGTGTAATTTGAGTATTTGATGAAACTATGGACTCATGGAGTGGGGCAACTTCTGGTGTGTCCCTTTTGTTACCCTCCCACTCATCCACAAAACTTGCGTGATGTTAAAATTTTAATTCTGCAATGTGTTGAGTCTATGAACTGATCCTAGCACAGTGAGGAGGATAGACAATCCAGGATATCAGTGAACAACAAGGTCTAAAGCCTATCTCCTTAACCCAGTAGCGGAGGAAAAATGGAAAAAGAAATCAAATGAATTAAAGCCATCATTGCCATTGTAGTGCATCAATTGGAGAAAGATGCCTACGCAGGATCATAGGTTTCTGCCAAGGGTCAAGATTTGGCTCAACAGGCTAATTTTTGACTCAAGAATCTTTGGTCTCAGAGGACAGGACATCCCGTGAGCTAATGCAAGTCAAACAAAGTTTAAAGAGAGAGAAAACAAGAATGATATCAGCAATGTGTGGGTTTACATATCCAGCAAGGTCTGACAGTCCCTTCTCTCTTGAGAAAATATCTAATGGAGATCTTGTGGGGTGAACTAATGGGGGCTAATGGAGATTTTAAAAATGTTTTGAAAGGTTTTGATTGGCGGGGGAATACAGGGAGAATGTTTCCACTTGTGGAGTAGAGCATAAATAGAGGCTATCAACCTAAAATAGTCATTAAGATGTCCAATTGGGAATTCAAAGGAAACTTCTCCTGAAATTCTTCAACTTGTAAGGAGGGAATGAATAGGCTGGGCTTGCACTCATTGGGGTTTAGATGAATGAGTGATGACCTTATTGAAACATACAAGATTCTTGGTTATTTGATGCTGAGATTCTGTCTCCCCTTGTTGGGACAGTTTAGAATGACAGGCTATAATCTCAGAGTAAGGAATCACCTATTAAAGACAGAGACGAAAAAGAATTCTTTATCTGAGAGAGTAATGAAACTGCAGAATTCTTTACCCCAAAGGACTGTAGCAGGTGAGTTGTTTAGAATATTCAAGGTTAAGATATTGTTCTACAGCTATGGAGAAAAGGCAAGAAAGCAGAGTTAGGATTATCAAATCAGACATAATCTCACTGAATGGCAGAACAGACTCGATGGGCCAAATGGCCTACTCCTCTCTGACATCTTATGTTTCTATGTTCTTTTTCACTCAGGGAGTGACAGCTATCACAAGGAATGTTTGAAGCAAATATGTTCAATGCACTTAAGGGGAAACTTGACAAGCTCATGAGAGAGCAGGGAAGAGAGGGCTCTGATGATAGATTTACATCCCGAAAGATGGGAGGAAGCTCAAGCAGACCATGAACACCAGCATGGACTGGTTGAGCCAAATGGCTCCCCTCTGTGCTGTAAATCCCATGCAATCCTTTGTAAAGAAACATTGGATTGAGAGAGAAAATAAAACGAGACAGAAAGAAATAGTAAACAAACAAGTAAGGAATAAAAAGCTTCTGAGGACAATTTACTACAGGAATAAGGATCCAAAATTTTGTCAGTTCCCTTTCTGGGCTGGTGAGGTTAAATAGTGTCACTAGAATAGGAATTGTATCATTAAAAGAGTTCTTACGCTGTTAACTACTAACCCTAACTATTCTGTGGTGAGTTTAACAGGTAATTATGTGTGAAGGTTAACAGTGGAGCAGTAGAAATAAGTGCGTAACCTGTGGTTTGTCTCAATTTACAATCCCCTAAGTTAATGACAGCAAATGTCTTTAACCTCACTATCTCTTTACCAGCAAATTCTGAGACCAATTTAAAACTTGTGGAGATCCAGTTTACCTCTGGAAGAGACCGTGGCTTCTGTGCATTGCTGTATCTTGCCCAGTCACTCCCGAACCTGTCCAAGTAACGGATTCTATCTATACGGAAGTTCTTATCGTTCAAGAGAAGGGAACATTGGCTTACTTCCTGCTTCAGCTCCCCTGTGCTGGGTCTACATTACAAAAAGGAAAATAACAAGAAGGAAGAATCAATCTAGAGCTGGCTGTATGAATCGGAGCTCCTTATACAATCACAGAATTGATCCAGCTCAGAACGAGGCCATTCGGCCCAACTAATCCGTTAAGTGGAATATTAAATTAAATTGTGACCCTAATGTGTTAATATTCAACAAAAGGTACACAGCACAACCCAAGCACTGCCAAAGTAATTTCAAAACAATTAACCAGAAAAGATATTGAATGTTCTTTAATTTGTAGGCAGGAAATACAAGTCACAGATCTGTATTTATAGCACTAGAAGGTGTAAGAGCAGAAGTAAGCTGTTTGGACCATTAGACCTGCTTCACCATTCGATGAGATGATAGGTCTGATGATCGTCGACTCCACTTTCCTGCCTTTTCCCTTTCACTCTTGATTCTCTTAGTGGTTAGTTTGGTTGCAACAAGGTGGACATCACCCCAACATTCACTGATACCTTTCAAAATAGATCACAGAAGATCATAGAATCCCTGCAGTGTGGAAACAGGCCCTTTGGCCCAACAAGTCCACACTGACCCTCAGTCATCTCACACAAACCCATCCCCCTATAACACACCTAACCTATACATCCCTGAACACTACGGGCAATTTAGCATGGCCAATCTACCTAGCCTGCACGTCTTTAGACTGTGGGAGGAAACCCATACAGACACAGGGAGAACATGCAAACTCCACACAGACAGTCGTCCGAGGGTGGAATCGAACCCAGGTCCTTGACGCTGTGAAGCAGCAGTGCTAACCACTGAGCCACCTTGGTACCCCTTTTCCTTTTCTTTTTCTTTTTTTCTAATATCAGACTAAATATCAGACTTCCTGGTACCACTGAATAATAGGAAAGGTGTGGTGTTTACTTCACTCACAAACTGTTCACGTCTTGGATATTTAACTCACCGGTTTTGAAAGAGGCTCAGGAACTTTGAATAGGATACCAGCTTGTTTTCTGGGTCACCGATTTTTACCGCAATGCTATTAAGTTGATTTGCTGAGATCTGGATCTGAAAATTCTTCTCAACGATTTCCTTAAATGCTTGAATGTTAACTGTCTCTTGTGCGCAAACCTCGGCTTTTCTATGGAGTCAAAAAGTTACACTAATTAACATCCGTCAATGTATATAAGGTGAGATGCACACCCAAGTAGATGGTGTTGCTATGGGATCCCTGCTCTAGTGAGCATCTTCGTTGGTTATCATGAGAAGTGTGTCTTTGATGGAATGACCACTAACCTCCGAACACTTACATCTGTCTGAAATGTAGGTGACACGCTTGCAATATTAGAATCTGCAGCTGCATCAAAGAATTTCTTTATGCGGCCGAATAAATTCCATCCTGCACTCAAAAATACCATTGAAATGAAGCAATCAAATTGGCTCATTCTTCAATGTGAAACAAAAACAGAAACTGCTGGAAAATCTCAGCAGGTCTGGCAGCATCTGTGCAGAGAAATCAGAGTTAAAGTTTCAGGTCCAGTGACCCTTCTTCACTGGACCTGAAATGTTAACTCCAATTTCTCTCTCCACAGATGTTGCCAGACCTGCTGAGATTTTCCATCAGTTTCTGTTTTCGTTTCAAATTTCCAGCATTTGTAGTTCTCTCGGTTTTTTGTCATTCATCAATGTATTAGTTGGGAAATTTCTACAACTATTTACCAAAAGCCTATTTTCACTGGTCAGTATCCGTGCTGGGATTCTGATAGACCCATGCGCTACAAGGTCAATCGTACTGGCAACGTGTGAATAGGGCCCTAGGCATCTGCTCACTGTGTAAGCTTATGCTGAGATAGGGCATATCAATCCCATCCTGCAGGGTTCTGTTTTATGTAGGCAAAAGGAATTTGCACACACAACGAACCCTTTCTCATGGCAGAAAAAGCATAAATGAGACTGTCAATTGTTGCAGCATCCCCATGGCAACAACCTGATGAATCACAATCTACCTGCCTGGTCTGAAAATGAAGATTGACTGTTAATTGTTTTTAATGTATCCCCATGTCGATGAACACCCTTTTTTCATGATGTGTAGATCCTTTTTCAAATCTGTTTGTTGTGTCCTAGTTCTGATGAATACAAGACAAGATGTCTTGACACCGTGTCTCCTTTTAGCAATACTTAAGATACATGAGCAAGGTGGAGACATTTCCAGTCTGGTTCACCACTCTATTATATTCTGTATGTTGGCATGTTTACATTAGACCGTGGCTAATCTGTATTCTATCTTTTGACCTTGGTTCCATCTCACTTAACATCCTTACCTAACCAGCATCTATCAATCTCAATTTTTAAAGTTCACATTGATCTTCAACCTCAACAGCGTCTTATTTTTGGGAGGTTGACGGTTCCATATTTCCACCACTCTTTGTGTGAAGAAGTGGTTCCTTCTATCATCCTGAACTAATTTTAAGATTATTCCTCCATTGTTTTGGATTCCCTCCACCAGAGGAAAAGATTTCTCTTTATCAATGCTGTCAAATCCTTTAATCATCTAAAGTATCACAATTGGATCACTGCTAAACAACACGCTTCGATATGGAATACAGGCCTAGTCCAGTGGTGCGATGTTGCTGAGGCTTTTTATGTTGGACTCATTCATCACAACCCAAACCAACCCACCTGTGGTATAAACTGTTGTGACCATCTGAAATTTGGCAACTTAAAAAAAAATTCTTGTGTGAGGGTCATTGTTACCAATCCCTAATTGCCCTTGAACTGATTGGCTCTCTCGGCCATGCTAGAAGGCAATTAAGAGTCAACCATTTTGCTGTGGGTCTGGAGTCATATGAAGACCAGAACAGGTAAGGATGGCAGATTTCTTTCTCTGAACTCATGTTGGTGAACCAGATGGGTTTTTGTGACTTTTGTTACATGGTCACCATCAAACTAGCTCTTTGCTTCCAAGTGCAGATTTCATTAAAATCAAATTTCACCATCTACCATTGTGGGACTTGAACCCATGATCTCAGTGCATTAGCCTAGAACTCTGGAGAACCAGGCCACTGACATTACTGCTACATCACCACCAGCCTCTTGGTTTAACCACTGCATCATCTTCTGGAACAGGGTCTGGAACAAACACTACATTATTCACACATCTGTAGTTTAATTGTAAATTCAATCTGAATAAAGGGTAGAATTTGTCTGATGAGTGCAAAACAAAAGGTTTCAGCAACGTACCTTTTTTTACCTTAACAATATTCAAGTATAGTTTATACACCCAGAGTGAGGATCATAAAATATTCCATTAATCTCAACTATGTTCTTAATACTAGAAACCTTGAAAGGTGCTGAACTGGAAGGAAATTCTGTCACAATCCATAGCAAAATCAAACACTCCTCAATCACCCACTTACAACTTGATCTGACTTTTCCTTCATTCATTAGCACAGGTGCACGTTTGAGATAAATATACAAAGTACAAACAAGTAAGTACCTGAATGCTGCCAAGAGCTGAAGGTAGAGCCTGTGACACTGGTTCAACAAACTAACCGTAGCCTCTGAGGCAGTCAGATTGCCCTTAGCAGCCCTCAAACCTCCTTCGTCGCTGACAAACCAATAAAAGATTGAACGGCAGGTATTAGTGGTGAGTTAGTCATTTGAGAAAGATAAACACTTCAAGATGAAAGCTACGATAGGACACAGGGTCAGAGGAGGGACATAGGATCAGTGTACAAAGCTCCAAGGAGGAGCTGGTCCCAATGTAAGGTGACATGGCCATTGATTTGAGACTCGGTTGGACAAACCACATTATTTTCATTCATTTGGGATGCGAGCATCGCTGGCTAGGTCAGTATTTATTGCCTATCCATAGTTAAGGCTCCAATTACATTGCTGAGGTATGGAATCACATATACCAAATAGAATAAGGATGGCAAATTTCCTTTCCTAAAGGATATTAGTGGAGCAGAACTCTTTTTTATTGACAATCAACAGCAATTATGTGGTGGTCATTATTTTAATTTTTTTTCATAGAATCCCTACAGTGTGGAAACAGGCCCTCCAGCCCAGCAAGTCCACACCGACCCTCAGAGCATCCCACCCAGACCCATCCTCCAATAACCCACCTAATCTACACATCCCTGAACACTAGGGGCAATTTAGCCTGGCCAATCCACCTAACCTGCACACCTTTGGATGTTGGGAGGAAACTGGAGCACCCAGAGGAAACCCACACAGACACAGGGAGAATGTGCAAACTCCACACAGACAGTCACCTGAGGGTGGAATCAACCCAGGTCCCTGGTGCTGTGAGGCAGCAGTGCTAACCACTGAGCCACCGTACTGCCATTTTATGTTAGCTTTTAATTCTAGATCTGCCACGAGGGATTTAAATCCACTTGTCCACGACATTAGCCTGACGCTCTGGATTACGAGTCCAATGATACTACCATTAAGCCACTCCCAAATAAACAATATGGCAAACAGTGCAGGTCCGAGGCTGGGTACTCTGTAACAAATGGCTTACTTCTTGATTACCCAAAGCTTTTGCACCATCTACATACATTCAGGAGTGTGATGTCTTGATGGGTGCATTTCTGAAAACATTCAGGATGTTCAACCCCATCCCGAACTGAGCAGTTTGCTGGATCAACACCTCATTCACCTCCTTAAACATTCACACACTCTGCACTGACTTACAGATCCATGCATTCCCGTTGGATGAGTTACCTGGGACTTAACCTCGGCATCATCTTCTGGAACAGGCTCAGATTCGATCTGCTTTGCAGTTTTCCCACAAATGCTACATAATCCACATACCCATCCTTCCGTCTTAAATTCAATCTGAATAAAGGGTAGAACTACAGTTAACAATTAATTATTTCTTACTCAATGATTCTATCACAGAGATAAGAAATTTACATTTGGTAAAACATTATTCCACCAAAATAAGTTTAGGATTCTGCAATGTTCCATTGCAGGTAGGCTGTTTGGACCCTCATGTTTAAATCAGGACTAATTGGAACTAGCTACTCCTGAATACAGGGGTTATTTTTGCCACTGTCCAATCTCATGAAATCTTCCCTGAATTGAGAGAATTTTGGAAAATACTACTAGCTTATTAACAACCTCTTTTAAGATCCTAGGATGAAGTTCATCTACACTTGGAGACTTGTTAGCCTGTAGTTCCTGCTTCCCTTGTCATTGTGTTTCACTCAGTTCCCCTTTCACTCCCACCTCAGGATTCGCAGCTTTGAGTGGAATTATTTTTGTATGCTCTGTAACAAAGATAACAAAATATTTGTTCATTTCATCCACAATTTTCTTATTATCTCCTATTACCTTACCATTCTCACTCTCTGGAGGACCTATGCTCACATCACTCAGTTTTCCTTTTTAAGTTCCCATAGAAACTCTTGCTATCTGTTTTTACATTCCTAGCTATCTCTCTCTCATAATCTAATTTCTTTGTCTTTATTAACCTTTTAGTCATTCTCTGCATTCTGACCAATCATTTGACCTGCCACACATGGAACAGTTTTGTGATCTTTCCCTAATTTTGATACTTTCCTAAATATCTCCAGTCAACCTGGCCTCCCCTTAGAACTATACTTTGAGGTAGGAAGGAATACACTTATTTGGAGTATTCTTAAACATCACCTGCAATGTTTCCTCATACAATTATAGAATGCCTACAGTGCAGAAAGTGGCCATTCGGCCCAACAACCCTCTGAAGAGCATCCCACCCAGACCCAGCCCCTCCACTCTATGCCCATAACCCTGCATTTCCCCATTGCTAACCCACCTAGCCTATATATTTCTGGACACCATGGGGCAATTTACCATGGCCAATCCACCTAACCTGCACATCTTTGAACTATGGGGGGAAGACCCATGAAGACAAGTGGAGAACGTACAAACAGCACAAGGTTAGAATTGAACCCACGTCCCTGGCGTGATAAGGCAGCAGTGCCAACCACTGAGCCACTGTGCCACCTGTATCTGTTTGGATCTATCCCCTAGCTTAATCTGTCAGTTCACTTCAGCTGCCTGAACTTTCATGCTCTCACAGTTGTCCTTATTAAAGTTTAAAGTGCTAGCCTTAGAACTAATGAAGCGTTTTGATGACGAGAATTTTAAAATCAAAACATTGCACAGCCAGAAGCCAATGCTATTGAGGGACTGGAAAAGTCAAATTCAGAATCACTCTAAATCAATTGCAAGAAATGGCCAGGGCATTGCAGATTTAAAAGAAGCCTTTCTTATACAAAAAGTAAGATTGAAGAAGTGGGTTCTTAAATAAAGTACTGCAGTTGAAAGCCAAGGACGGTTCCACCTTGTAGAGTGTGAGAATATCACAGGATTAATGTACTTTCCTATTATGTTTGGTATAACAGATGGTTTCACGCATAATGTTGCATAAATCTTCTTCAGACAAATAATCCTTTCGGGAATGGCCTGAATGATTATAGGTGGGAAATCACTCAAACCTCTCGGGATAGAGAGAATGAGAGCTTTTTGTTTGAATGAACTGTGAACTTTATCTCATTGGACAACTCAACAATGTGAGCTGTGAGTTTTGTCTGCTGCATGACTATGTTTTCTGGGTCATTGCAAATGTTGAGTGGGAGTTTTTCATTCCTCTCTTGATGGCTCTGACTCCTGTTGAAATTTCCGTTGCCACCAGCTTCTCAGAGATCCAGATGAGGGTTCTTTCCATCCTTATGACCTCTGAGAATCTGAGCAGAGGAAGCAATCAAAATTGACTATCAACAGTGACTCACTCTCACTTTGAGCCTGATGGTTATGAGCTCAAGTCCTTTTATCAGATCTGAAATACTGGGCAGAATTTAACAGGGAAGGAAGGAATCTTGCCCACTGTTTTGACAACTGGTGAGGAAACCACCATGGGATAGGCTCAAGAGAACTAAGTGGCCATCAGACACTTAACTGGCCAGAATTGGGTCTTCTGCAAAATTGAGGATCTGAGAGGTGGAAATCCCACTTGCTGAGAGCTGCCAGCCAATCAGAGACCAAAGACTTCTCATTGCTGTTAGCACCAAAGGGACACCAGTGGCAGCTCTGGTAATGCACCCAACACGGACACAGGATTAATGAGGAACCCCAGGCTAAAGGTGAGTAAGCATGGGATATGATAAGTGGCATGGAGGATGGTCAGGACAAGGGGGTTGAAGACAAGGGCTAGAGTGTATCCTTCCCTTTCCTGATGCCTGGTCCCTTAACCAGTGATAACAAGGTGTAGAGCTGGATGAACACAGCAGGCCAAGCAGCATCATAGGAGCAGGAAGGCTGACGTTTCAGGCCGAGACCCTTCATCAGAACCCCTCAACCAGTGCCTGATTTTAAGTCTCCCTCTCTCTCTCTCTCTCTCTCACACACACACAGACACAACTCCAGTAGCTTGGGCAGTCTTCAGGAAGCATCGGAAAATCATGTGACTCCCACTGAATCACTGAGCCACGATGGAATTCCAGTGGACCTGGGGATAACTAATGCCAATTGCCTTGTTAATCACCCTAATTGCAATCCTGTCACTGTTCCCATCCTCATCTTAATTGGGGTCTGTTCTTCCAATACACAGGAATTCAACATGGATTCCTCCACCCACTGCCCTGGTCTACCTGCCATTGTGACTGCTCCAGTGCCACAATTAAATTTCAACCATTAGCTCAGCTACTCTGTTCACAAATATCTGCCTGATCTGTGGACTGTTTGTGGATTTTTTGATTTTTGAGTTGAACAAATAATCCAAGTTGATAGGCCACATGTAATATTGAGTGAGTGCTGCACTATTGGGTATGTTAGCTTTCATGTGAGCAATTAAAGTAAGGCCCAGTCTGTCCCCTCAATTTTCCATAGCAGCTCGAGATTTCTCCCCAGTGTTTGAGTCAATGTCTATGAATTTTCCTCACAGCACCATGGGCCCGGGTTCAATTCCAGCCTTGGGCGACTGTCTGTGTGGAGTTTGCACATTCTCCCCATGTCTGCGTGGGTTTCCTCCGGGTGTTCCAGTTTCCTTCCACAGTCCAAAGATGTGCAGGTAAGGTGGATTGGCCAAGCTACATTCTCCATAGTGTCCAGGGATGTGCAAGTTAGGTGGATTAGGCATGGGAAAATTCAGGGTTATAGGGAGAGGGTAGGGAGTTGGGTCTGAGAGGGATGCTCTTCAGAGGGGTCGGTGCTAACTCGATGGGTTGAATGTCCTGCTTCCACACTGTAGGGATTTCATGATTCCATGAAAGAAAGAGAATGAGAAATCTGGAACATTCTCCCCAGAATAGCTAGCAAGGCTAGGAGCTATGACTTGGGAGCAGGAGTACGGCATTCAGAGCCATGAGCCTGCTCCACCACTCGATAAAATCACGGCTGCTCTGATTATTCCATATTCCTGAATATCTTCAACAAACTTCCGCCTCCCCTGCCCCTCACCCCCAACACCCAGCTTATCAAGAATTTATCCAGCTCTGCCTTAAAAACATTCAAGTTCTCTGCCTCCAGTATCTTTTGGGGAAAAGAATTCTAAAGACTCATTGCTCTCAGTAAGAAAAAAAGTTCTTCCCATCTCTGTTACGTGAGAGTGACTCCTTTGTTTTAATCAGTGGCTCCTTGTTTTAGATGCTTCTGCAAGAGGAAACATTCTCTCCACATTCACCCTGTCAAAGATCTTAGGAGTTGCCATCAAATTACCTTGTGCCTTTATATGACAGAAACCCAGTCTGTTAAGATAGAGATGAGCCTTAATCTAATTGAATGACAGAATGTATGACTCTATAACAGACTTGATGAGCTGATTAGCCTCCTTCTGTTTTGATGCTCTCATTATCCCTCATTCTACATCACTCAAACATTATTTATTCTCCTGTATCATTGTAGTGTTATGGATCATAGTGCACAATTTTCAGGTCCACCTTTCTATATTAGAACAGTGACTAGGGGAATTAACGGTTATGGGAAAAGGGTAGGAAAGTAGACATGAGGAATGTCGGATCAGCCATGATCCTATTGAATGGCGGAGTTGACTCGAGGGCCAACTGGCCTACTCCTGTTCCTACTTCTTATGGGCTGTGGACAACAATTCAAAAAGTCCTTTATTCATTGAAAGATACTTTTTTGGTGTTTTGAGGTTGAAAAAGGTGCTACAGAAATGCAAGGTTCTTCCTTTCTTCCTCACCATGAGTACAGGATGCATGATGGGTAGTTAGCCCAAAGTGATGACTGACAATCACCCACAACCTTGCTTTGTGACTCCAGGCCTGATGTTAGCACAGTTAATTTTAAAATGCCTTTCTTTCACAGGAGATAGTAGGAACTGCCGATGCTGGAGAATCTGAGATAACAAGGTGTAGAGCTG
>NC_063349.1:42615501-42634664 GCF_021869965.1 Rhincodon typus
CCACCTCCTACCTACCAGCCTCATCCCCACCTCCTTGACCTGTCCGTCTTCCCTTGACTGACCAATCCCCACCCTAAATCCCCACCCTAACTCCCCACCTACACTCACCCTTACTGACCTGTCTGTCTCCTCTCCACCTATCTGCTCTTTTATCCACCTTCCATCTGCCTCCCCCTCTCTCTCTATTTATTTCAGAGTCCCCTTTCCCTCCCCCATTTCTGAAGAAGGGTCCAGACCCAAAACGTCAGCCTTCCTGCTCCTCTGATGCTGCTAGGCCTGCTGTGTTCATCCAGCTCCACACTGTGTCATCTCTGTCTTTCTTTCACAGGAGGTGGGATTGCTTGCTGGGCCTGCATTTATTGCCTATCCCAAGTTGCTCTTGAGAAGGCAATGGTGTTCTTGAACCATTACAATCTATTTCATGTAGATACACCCATTATGCTATGAGCGAGGAAGTTGCAGGGTTATGACAGAGCTACAGTGAAGGAATGGTGATATATTTCCAAGTCAGGGTGGTGAGTGGCTTGGAGAGGAACTTACAGGTGGTGGTGTTCCCATATATCTGCTGCCCTTGTCCTTCTAGATGCCAGGGGTTTGGAAGGTGCTGTGAGGAGGGAACCTGTAGTTAGATGTCAGAATTTCAGTAGCAGAGATATCTCAATGGGCTGTCTGGGTGGAGGAGTTTACAGATACTGGGATGTGAGGTGAGGCTGTGGAGGGGATTGAGTGTGAGGATGAGAACTGTAAATATGAGGCACTGTCACACCAGTGAGCCCAGTAGGCAATGGGTCAATGTGACTTGGTGAGTGTTAGGTCTGTTCCCATTGATGACTCTGTCTCCTAGCCACTGATTTCATCCTTCTCCCCAGCAAACATCTGGGGCAACTTTGATGTTATATTTGACTCTGGGATGAATTTGCAACCACATATCCACACAATATTTAGACCACCCATTTCCACCTCCATAATATCATCCAACTTAGCCCTATCACAGCTCAACTACCACTGAGATTCTCATCCATGCCTTTGTTATGGCTAGACTTGACTATTCCAATGTACTGCAGACTGAGGAGAGGGGAGGCAATGGCCTAGTGGATTATCACTGGACTGTTAATCCAGAGACCCAGGTAATGTTCTGGAGACCGAGGTTCAAATCCTGCTATGGCAGGTGGCCAAAATTTGAATTCAATAAAAAAATCTGGAAGTAAGACTCTAATGATGACCATGAATCCATTGCCAATTGTTGGGGGAAAAACCCATCTGGTTCACTAATGTCCTTTAGGGAAGGAAACCTTACCTCTTCTGGCCTACTTGTAACTCCAGACCCACAGCAATGTGGTTGACTCTTAACTGCCCTCTGGGCAATTAGGGATGGGCAATAAATGCTGGCCTAGCCAGTGACACCCTCATCCCATATCAAATAAAGAGGAAAGAAAAAGACCAACTGCCTTCATTCTAAGCTCCATAACCTTGAGGTCTTCCAGAAGTCTGCTGCCATGCCTAAACTCACAGAAAGTCCCATTCGCCCAACAAACCCTCTGCTTGTTGACTCATACAGGCTCCTGTTTGAGTAAAACTTCAATTTTAAAATTCTCTTTCTTGTTTTCAAATCCTCCCCTGCCTTCACCTCTCCCTATCTCTGTAATCTCCTCCAGTCCCAGAACTCTCTGAAATATTCATGCTCAACTAATTCTGACGGCTTTCAAGGCCCAGCTTTCTTCAGGATCTTGCCTTCAGCTGCCTGCCCCTTGACCTTGGAAATCACTCCCTGAACACTTCCATCTCATTTGCATCTTTCTTCTGTTTGAGGATAGATTGAAAAAGTTGGGATTGTTCTCCTTGGAGAGAAGGTGGCTAAGAGGAGAAGCTTTCAAAATTATGTTTGGGCTTGGTAGAATAAATAGGTAGAAACCGTTTCTGCCCTTAGAAAGGATCAAGAACCAAACGGCACAGAGTTAAAATGATTTGTAAAAGAAGCAAAAGCCAGGCCAGGAAATGTTTTTCATTCAGTGAGTAGTTAGGGATGGAATGCACTGCCTGGAAATATGGTGGCGGCTGGGTGAATCGAGACACTCAAGATGGCATTGGATGATTATATGGATAGAAACGATCTGCAAGGATACGGGGATGAAACAGGAGATTGACAGTAGGTACCGATGCTCATTTGAAGAGGTGGTGTAGACATGATAGGCCACATGGTCTTATGCACCGTAACACTGTGATTCCCTTTTAAGATGCTCTCTACTCTTTGATCAAACTTCTTGATTGCCCGCCCTAAACTGATCTTATGTGGCTCAGTGTCAGATTTTGCTTAATGAAACTCAAGTGAAGTTTATTAAGTTAAAGGCGTTACACAATTGCAAATTGGCAGGGATGTTCTGGAGCAGTGGTAATATCTCTACCTTTGAGCCAGGAGACAGGGGCTGAAGTCCCACCTGCTCCAGAGGTATGAAATGACAGCTCTGACAAGGTCACTTAGAAAATATCTATACAATACAGGCAGTGCAGTGACAACGCTTGGACAACGTGAATGATGGGAAATGGGTTTTCGATCTCAACACAGATTTTCTCACTGAGGGGATGCTAAACAGCAATGAGACCAAACAGTAAACAGGTCACGTATATCTTAACAGCTGATGCTGTTAACAATTCTGAATAGCTGTGTCTGCATAAAATTGATTCTTTTTGGAGCTCGCATCAGCTGCTGTAAAAATTCCAGGTGCATACATTCTCCGCAGAAAAGAGACATTTATCATAAGGTGCATGGATAATACACTCACAGTAACATGAGCCGTTTGACATTGTTGTCACACAAGACAGAGACAAAGAGGCAGGATCACTCGGTTTTGGGATTTAATAGAGATATAAAATTATTGTCGTCCATTAAATCCAGTTACAAAAAAAAATTTTGCTGCATCATCCTGGATCACTAAGTTTGTAGCCCTGTCAACATTTTTATCCTCAAATACTAAGCAGTGTAGCTTTGGAGGAAGAGCAGCGCACGTTTTATTTTGTTCTTGCAACACATGTAGATGTCACAGCTAAGACCAACATTTGTTGGTCTTACCCTAATTATCCTTGAACTGAGTGATGTATAAAGCCATTTCAGAGGTGATTGAAGAGTCAATCACATTGCTGTGAGTCTGAAGTCACATAGAGGCCAGACCGGGTAAGTATGCCAGATTTTCCTTCCTGACGTGGACCACGTGGTCTTTTACAATAATGGTTTCCTGTTCAGCATTATTAAATTTATTAAATAATTGAATTTAAATTCCATCAGCGGACATGGTGGGATCTGAACTCATGCCCCCAAAGCATTAGTCTGGGCCTCTGGGTTACTGGCCTAGTGACGGTAACACTGTACCATCAATTTCTATTCACTCCCTTGAGGTTGTGGGTCAATTGAAAATTTCCAAACTGAGGTTGTTGCATTATTTTGGTGAACAAGGTTATGTAACTGTGAGGAAACCAAAGGGTGAGGGTCTGAGGAATGGATTTAAAAACAGATCAGTTACAATATAAAGAACAGGTTCAAGGGGCTGAATAGCCACTTACTGTTCCTATTGGTGTAAATGAGCAGGAAATATCTCAACTGACCCAAAACTGACTTCAGGCTGCCACAAGCATTAGAGCCAATGGAAATGGGTTCAATTTAAGTTCATAAGATATAGTAACAAAATAAGGCCATTCAGTTCACTGAGACTGCTCCTCCATTTAATGAAATCATGACTCATCTGATAATCCTCAACTCCACTTTCCTGCCTTATCTCTGTAACGCTTGATTCCCTTAACAATTAGAAATCTGTCTATCTCAGCCTTGAATATACTTAGCAACACAGGCTCAACAGATCTCCATAGTCAAGAGTTCCACAGGTCCATCAGCCTCTGAGAGAAAAAAAATCTTCTTCTTAAATGGACAAATTCTTTCTCCTTGGTCCCAGTCTCTCCCACAAGGGGAAACAACCTTTCCACACTGACTTTGTCAAGCCTCCCAAGAATTTTGAATGTTTCAATAAGTTTTCAATTTTGCACATACTCGAATAAGCACAAGACCAATCAACTCAACCTCTCCTCATAAGAAAATCCCTTCATACCCTGGATCGATCGAGTGAATCATCTCTGGACAGCCTCCAATGTTCTGCATATCTTTCAGGGGATCTGAACGAGACACAGTATTCCACCTGTAGTCTGCCTAGTACCTTATATAGTTTTAACAAGACCTCCGGCTATTTATAATCCATTCTCTTTGAGAAAAGTCCGGCATTATATCTGCCTTCCCTCTTACCCACCGAATTTGGCTGATAGTTTTTTATGTTTCATGCACCAGGATCTCTAAGTCCCTCTATGCTGTAGCTTTCTGCAGTCTTTCTCCATTTAAATAATATTCAACTCTTTTATTCTCCTTGCCAAAATAATTGCATTTTGAAACATCTTTCATAATGTCTTTACACAAATCAAGCATTGATGAAGTTTAGTGTTGTGTAGGACGCGTGACAAGAAATTTACAAGTAGATAAAATTGAATTCATCTTCTTCTGAATGATTTATTTATTGTCACATGCATCTAGGGAGATACAGAGAAAACTGCTGTGATGCCACAATCTGGTGCCATTTTGGGGTACAAATGAATAAAAAGAAATTACTTAAGTAGAGTTCATCTTTATTGGCTGGAGTCCCAAACACAGCTCCAGGACTTCTTCAAGGCCCCTGCTCTGGGCCTACCATGCCACGAGCCCCTGATCCAGGCACTGGGACTGCCGCAGATGGCAAAACAGTCCATGATCTGGGCCTACCTCAACCCCGAGTCCCCACCCTGCCATCACTGCAGCCAATGCCCCTCCGCACTCACTAAAACTCTGAGCAGCAGTTACACAACACAGAGACAGGGAGACTTTTTCTGAGCTTTAATCAGAAAACCTTGGCTGATACAACTTGTAGAAACTTCTTACTCATGAAAGGTTCATTTTGTATGAATGGGGCCTTTGAAATTTGGGAAAGACTGCAGCAGATTCTTCCTGTCCTTGGAACCTTTTTAACCAATCTCTGAAAATCTAGTCTGCAAAATGAAAAGTGGCAAAAACTGGAGACACAAAGAGCATAGAAATTGTTGAAAGTGCTGAGTGTGACTCGGTCGTCTCTGAAAGTGTTGATTGAGGGATAAATATTGGTGACGGCATTATGGAGAATCATCTGTTCTTCAAAGTAATAGCACAGTGAGATCTTTTACATCTAACTAAGAGGACACAAGATCCTCAGTTTAATACCTCATCTGCTAGACAGTGCTAAACTACTTTTAGAACTGCACTGGAATATCAGCTTAGTGAAGATCTCTGAACTGGGACTTGAACCTACAAACTTTAAACTCAAGCGAGAGAACCACCCACTGAGCCAGAGCAGTAATATCACATGCAATCCCTTCCATCCAAGATATAAATTACCAATAGTCAAATTCCATCAGTTGCTGGAGAAGCTCAGCAGGTCTGGCAGCATCTGTGAAGGAAAGAACAGAGTTAACATGTTGGGTCCAGTGACCCTTCCTTAGAACCAGAGTTACCAGACGCGAAACGTTAACTCTGTTTTTTTCTTCACTGACGCTGCCAGACCTGCTGAGCTTTTCCAGCAACTTTGTTTTTGTTCCTGATTTACAGCATCTGCAGTTCTTTCAGTTTTTAAATTCCATCAGTACCTTGCTAACAGATGCTCCAAATCCATGACAAACATTGAAATTTTCAGATCCACCAGCGCATGTCGAAATGCAGTCTTGTTGATCTGAAATGTGAAATAAAACATTGCATAACTCAAGTTAGTTAAATTCCTTCTGAAATATTCAATAAAATGATGGTACACGTCTATGGCCGAGTTAGTTTGCAATTGAAACGAGGCTAGAGGAAGAGAGCAGGGCAGTGGGATTTTTTTTTGATTGATTGGCGAGAGAATGGTGCTGTGGGATTAGTTTGGAATTGATATATGGATACGGGGAGAAAGTGGGGCAGTGGGGCAGTGGGACTAGTTGGGGATTGACACAGGGATATCAGGGAGAACAGAACAGTGGCATTATTTTAGTAACGATTACAGGACAACAGCAAAAACACCAGTGGGTTTAGTTTGGTATCAGAAAGAGAGTGGGCCCATGGGATTAGTTTAGGATGGATAAGGACATGCGGAGACAGTGGGAAGGCTATATAGTTAGTATTCTTTGAATATTTCTCTCATATTTCAGTTAAAAATTGCCAAATTTACACCAAAGGAGGAGCCCATTTGTTCTATCATGCCTATGCCAACTCTGTGAATGAACTATTTAATTAGTCCAAATAAAGTCATAGAGTCCCACATCACGGAGACAGGCCCTTCAGCCTAAACTAGTCCACGCCGACCAAAATGTCCATCCACGCTAACCCCATTTCCCTGCACTTGGCCCATATCCTTCAAAACCTTTCTTATCCATGTATTTGTCCTCATGCCTTTTAAATGTGGTTAATATACCCGCCTTATCCACTTCCGCTGGCAGCTCATTCCATATGCGTACCAGCCTCTGTGTAAAAAAAAGTTCCTATTTGTTCTTTCCCCTCTTAGCTTAAGTTGATGCCCTCTAGTCCTTAATTCCCCAACCCTGGGAAAAAAGACTGAGTGCATTCAGTCTATCCATGCCTCTCATGATCTTATACACTTTTTTTAAGATCCCCCGTCAGTCTCCTATGATCTAAAGAAAAATGTCTTAGCTTGTCCAGACCCTCCCTATAACTCAGTCCCTTGAGTCCTGGCAACATCCTTGTAAATTTCTTTTGCACTCTTTCCACTTTAATAACATCCATATCCGCTGTTCTTTGCCCATAGAATTGGGAAAGGTTCCCCCTCAAGCATTCCGATTCCCAATTCCCTTTGGATTGAATTGAATCTGCTTACACCACTCTTTCAGGCCAGGTATTCAAATCACAATGGACTATGTAAAATAAATCTCCCATCTGGTTCATTTGCCAATTAATTAAATTTGTGTCCGTTGCTTACTGACCCTCCTGCCAGCGAAAATTTTTCATCCCTTTCTATTCCATATAAATCCCTAATTTCCCAAAGATCCTGTCAAATTTCCAGAATAGAATCTACTAATGCCTCCAGCAGTAAATTGCATGAAGGTGGAATCTGTCAGGTAATCGTAATCTCTTCTGTTCTCCGCACAGTGCCATTTGGAGCTCATGTTCGACAATTAAAAGAGAGATAAAGTGGATAATACCTTCTGTAATGTATCAGCTACTTACCAAACCATTGGCTTCTTTGTCATACTTGGCAAACTCATGGAGGATGGATACACAGGCTTCCTCCAGCTAGAACAAATGGATAAAAATCTTGAGTCAGTACAGTAGTCCATCCTGACTCAGTCTGTCTGCTGGTTGTTACCCTCATCCATGTCATCATTACTTCTAGAGTTCACTGTTCCAATGCATCCCTGGCTGCAGAACATTTTGTGACTGCGTTAATGGTTCCCAAATTTTATGAAGTAATTTATGATATTGCCCTACGCCACTGAATTCCTGATATCCAATCTCACGGAGTTGAGTGTGCATTTGTAAAAGCTGCCTACAAATGCAAATCCACAGTGAAAGGCAAAACTGGACTCTGAAGTGAAGTGGATTGACAGAGAAAGTCTTCCTCCTTGTGTGTCAAGCTCCAACGCATATCACAATGCAAACAAAACACTACTTCTAAGAATGGATCCAGGGAAAAGGGAATTGTGTTTTGTGGAGAGATTGGAGATAATGCAGAAAATAAGGTTAAAAGGAGATTTGTTCGAGGTGTTCAAAATCAAGAAGGGTCTAGACGGAGTGGATAAAGAGACTGTGGCCAAATGTGGAAGGATTAGAATCAGAGGGCACAGACTTAAAGTAATTGGAAAAGGCAGCAATGGAGACAAGAAGAGAAACCACTTCACATAGTGTGTGGTTAGGATCTACCTGAGTGTATGACAATGTTCTAAATGTTCACACAAGTTGACGGGTGTGCAGGCCCATTGACTTCTGATTCCAGAAGTCACTTCCGCACTCAGACCTTGGACATCCATGCAGTGGCCACAAACAATAGAAGTACGGTAGTGTGTGTGTGGTAGAAACAGGATCAGCCAAAGTTCTCAAGAGGGAATTGAATAAGCTTCTAAAGAGAAAACAATTGGGGGGCCATGAGAATCAGATCAGGTGAGTTGCTCTTGCAAAGAGCTAGCAAGGACTTGATGGGCTAACTGGCCTCCTTCCTTCTGTGTTCTAAACATTCTAAGAATGACTGTCATCATGAAGGAGTGCATTGAGTATAGGAGTTGGGAGGTCATGTTGTGGCTGTACAGGACATTGGTTAGGCCACTTTCAGAATACTGCGTGCAATTCTGCTCTTCCTGCTAATAGAAAAGAGGTTGTGAAACTTGAAAAGGTTCAGAAAAGATTTACAAGGATGTTGCCAGTGTTGTAAGGTTTGAGATATAGGGAGAGACTGAATAGGTATTTTCCCTGGAATGTTGGAGGCTGAGGAGCGATCTTACAGAGGTTTATAAAATCATGAGGGGCATTGATAAGGTGAATAGCCAGGGTCTTTTCCACAGGATGGGGGAATCCAAAACTAGAGAGCATAGGTTTAAGGCGAGAGGGGAAAGATTTAAAAGGGACCTAAGGGGCATCTTTTTCATGCAGAGGGTGGTGCATGTATGGAATGAGCTGCCCAGAGGAAGCAGTGGAAGCTGGTACTATTACAACATTCAAAAGGCATCTGGATGTGTATATGAATAGAAAGGGTATTGAGGGAAATGGGCCAAATACTGGCAAATGAGACTAGATTTATTTAGGATATCTGGTTGGTATGGATGAGTTGGACCAAAGGCCCGTTTCTGTGCTGTACATCTCTATGACTCTAAGGGTGAGCTATTGCTCAGTGGGTAGTGCCCTTGGCTCTGAGTCAGAAGGTTTGGTTTGATTTGATTTGATTTATTATTACTGTCACATGTACCTAGGTACAGTGAAAAGTTTTGTTTTGCATGCAGTACAGGCAGATCATACCATACAAAGTTCATTAGACTTTACTGTTCCGCATCCCTGGCTGTAGAACATTTTGTGTCTAGGTTAATGTTTTCCAGACTTTATTAAATAATTTATGATATTACCCTCTGCCAATAAATTCCTGCATTGAGTGTGCATTTGTAAAAACTGCCTAGAACAGGGCCAGGAATACAATGTTATGGCTGCAGAGAAGGTGCACAAAAAGCAAAATCAACATTAGATTTGTAATTTTAGAGGTCCAATCAGAAGTCTAATAACAGTGGGGAAGAAGCTGTGTGTTGTGGGTCCAAGATCGATCCAAGAGCTTTGAGCTATATCGAGACTGATGGAATGTTGCATTGTCGAAAATGTTGCCTTTCAAAGAGGATGCTAAATCAAGGTCCTGCCATTTTTTGAGGTGGATGTTAAAGAATGTATGGCAGTATTTTCTGGAAGAGCAGGGGAATTCTCCCTGGTGACCTGGGCCAATATTTATCCTCAACCAACAACACTAAAGACATTATTCACTTTCTTAATGCTTTAGACATTGCTGCTTGTGGGAGCTTGCTATGAACAAATTGGTTGGTGTGATGCAGGGGAACAAGATCGATGACAAAGTGAATTCGTGGAGAGAATGGGATACTAATGCACCCAATTCAAATTTCAGACCCACAGCCTTGTATTGCCCTACAACAGCATCTGTTCCTCGGGAAAAATCTGGGTGGAATTCACTGATGCTAAACAAAACCACAAATATAAAGCAGCTTTAAATAATGTCTTGCGTCACAGCAGAGGATATAGCGGCTTCGCAGCTGTAAGTGATTATACGCCAGATGAAAACACTGAGATGTGTGAACAGCTCATGTGTAACTCACCTTGTCCCAGTATAATCTTCACAGCTACTGTCTGGGTATAACCGAGAGACCGAAAAACTACATTTAAAAAAATGCTGCTCTCATGAAATAAATAAAGTAAGACAGGTCTGTATGAGACATTGTCAAGAATTCACCTCACTTGAATAAGCTTCTAAATTCTTTCAAGTTGATCAGTTAGGAATTAAGTGAGAGTTCAGTTTGTTGTTCTCTGAAAATCCACACTTCAATATTCATTACTGGGTATCACTGTCAAGGCTGATATTTATTGTACTTCACTCGTTGTCCTTTGAGTAGGTGGGGGTGAGCATCCTTCTTGAATCACTGCAGTCCATGTTGTAAAGGTGCTTCTCCCAGTGCTGTTAGGAATGGTCTTCCAGGATACTGACCCAAGCTGTAATCTACAGGAATATGTACCAGGAGCTGGATGATGGTTTAGACCGAATAACGCTGTATCAGCCTAAATAGCCTCCTTCCATTCCATAAATCCTACCAAGTCTAGTCTGCATTGGCACCGATAACTGCCAGAAATGTTTATTACAGCTGACCAAGGTGTAACCCCATGGAAGATCTCCTGATTTCAGCCACGTTGTTGCAAGCCAGGCTACAGTTTCCAAAGGAACTCATTTCCAATTTACAGCAGTTGACAGATTGTGCGAGACCTACAGGTTGGTGTTAGCATTAAATTCTCACATTCTTTTTCACCTACCTTATCTTTAAATATTTTAATAATGTCTTCACAGGGATCAGCTACACCAGTTGATGGATTGTGTTTATTTTTAGCTGTTGGTGACCTTGCTGAATCTTCATTTGGATCTGAAAGAGATTTATGATCATTCTGTTGGAGCCTGTGCTTTGAAATCACAAGGAGCTTTACAATTCAAACACTTTGCTGTCCATTCTCTGCAGATGAATTGCAAGTTCTCATTCTGCTCTGGACAGGTTTTACCCATCATCACGCCTCCCCCACTTTAAACTGGGCACCAAATCCCGTGCCAATGCCCAAGCTTTTTCCTGTGCCACTCTAATATTTCCCAGAGCCACTCTTTTGTTCCTAACCTCCCAGGGATCTGGCCCATCCCTGTCTCCTGGGAATCCCGCCAACCCCGTTTGCGGATTGTTAACTCCCCGCTACATCACAGCCCTTTGTTAGCAAATTTCCAGAGATACTTTAAGTATATTCCTTAGTCTCTGTGTGTTGCGTGCATCCTTTACCCAATACAAATTTCTTTCATTCATGTTGCAGTCCAACTCTCCCTGAACCCTCATGGCCAAACTCCTGGTGTTACAGTAAAAGATCAGTGATGATGGGGAGGCAGTGGAATAGTGGTAATGTCACTGGGATAGAAATCCAGAGGGCCAGCTCAAAATTCTAGGACATGCCACCGTGGCAGATGGTGAAATTTGAATTCAATGAAAAAACCTGGAATAGGAGCCTCATGGCCATCATGCAACCCCTATCAATGTCTGGTTCACCAATGTCCTTTAGGGAAGGCAATCTTATATCCTTACCTGGCCTGCCTACATGTGACTCCAGGCCCACAGCAATGTGTCTGACTCTTATAAGAGATCACACAGTATGGAGCTGGAAGAACACAGCAAGCCAGGCAGCATCAGAGGAGCCGGAAAGTTGATGTTTCGGATGAAGAAGGGTCCCGACCTGAAACGTCAACTTCCCTGCTCCTCTGATGCTGCCTGGCCTGCTGTGTTCCTCCAGCTCCACACTGTGTTGTCTCTGACTCCAGCATCTGCAGTTCTTGCTATCTCTGTGTTTGACTCTTAACTGTCTTCTGGGCGTTTAGGGATGGGCAATAAATGCTGTCCTAGCCAACACTGCCCACATCCATGGATGAATAAAAAAATGATTTCATTGAATGTTGAAGTGGGCTCATAGGGCTGAATGGCCAGCTCCTCCTGCCTGTTTCTTATCCCAATCCATTGCTCATTCTTTTAGGAAGCACTAAAGATGGCAAGGGTACTCTGGCTGTGGGATTTCAGTACTCACTACCAAGATTGGCTCAGCAGCAGCATTACTGATTGAGCTGGCCAGGTCCTAAAGCACATAGCTGCCAGACTGGGTCTGTGGCAGGTTGTGAGGGAACCAACAAGAGGGAAAGACATAAACAAAAAACAGAAGTTGCTGGAAAAGCTCAACAGGTCTGGCAGCATCTGTGAAGGAAAATCAGAGTTAACGTTTTGGGTCTGGTGACCCTTCCTCAGAACTGAGGGTACCTAGGAAAATGTAGATTTATATGCAGAAGATAGGTGGGGGAAACAGGTCAGGAGTAAACGTCAAGTAGGGATAGAACCTGAAGAGACAGAAGAACA
This sequence comes from Rhincodon typus, assembly GCF_021869965.1. Classification (NCBI taxonomy): domain Eukaryota; kingdom Metazoa; phylum Chordata; class Chondrichthyes; order Orectolobiformes; family Rhincodontidae; genus Rhincodon; species Rhincodon typus. Next base: position 42,627,712 of record NC_063349.1, read on the forward strand.
GTTGGACAGATAAAGAATTGGATAACGATTCAGCTAGGAGGGTGAATAACTGTCAATGGAAACTGTTAGTGGCTAATAATAGATAGTGTGTAATGGCAGACAATGTGATAGCAAAGCCTGGTGTGTGGAGGTGGGGGCTAGGACAAGGCCCTAAAATTATTGTCTGGAGGGCTGCAGGGACCCCAAGTGGAAAATGAGGTGTTGTTCTTCCAGCTTGCGCTGAACTTTGCTGGAACACTGCAGCAAGCCAGAGACAGAGATGTTGGCCAGGGAACAGGGTGGTGTGTTAAAGTGGCTGGAGACTGGAAGTTCAGGGTCTTTTTTGCGAGCAGAGGAGACCACATTGTGAGCAGCGAATGCAGGAGACTAGATTGTGGGAAGTACAGGTGAATTGTTGCTTCACCTGGAAGGTATGTTTGGGCCCTTGGATACTGGGAAAGGAGGAGGTAAATGGGCAGGTGTTGCACCTTCACCGGTTACAGGGGAAGGTGCCGTAGGGCTGTGGGGGTTGTTAGGGGTGAAGGAAGAATGGACCAGGGTGGCCCAAAGGCAGACCTTGCGGAAGGCCGACAAGGGAGGGGAGGGGAATATGTGTCAGGTGGTGGCAGAAATGGCAGCTGATGATCTTCTGGATGTGGATGCTTGTGGGATGGTAGGTAAGGACAAGGGGAACCCTGTCGCAGGTGAGGGCGGAAGTGTGGGAGACGGGTCGGACCCGGTTGAGGCCCTTGTTGACAATGGTGCTGGGGAATCCTTGGTTGAGGAAAAATGTTCTGTTGTCGAAGTTGGCCTCATTGGAACATACACGACGGAGACGGAGGAACTGGGAGAATGGAACGGAGTCTTTACAGGAAGCAGGGTGCGAGGATGCATCGGGAAAAACATACTTGACCTCATCATGATCAATCTCCAGATCAATCAATCTCCATGACAGTATTTGTAACAATGACCACCACATAGTCCTTGTTGAGATGTCACATTCAATTTAACCTCCACTGTATTGTGTGGCACTATCACTGTGGTAAATGGGATAGACTTCAAACAGCAACTCAAGATTGAGCATTGATTGAAGCACTGTGAGCAATCAACAGGAGCAGAACTATATGCCTGCACAATCTGTAACCTTGTGGCCTTCCACTCAACCATTATCAACAGGGGATCAACACTAGCTCAATGGAGAGTGCAGGAGGGCACGCAATGGAGAGTGCAGGAGGGCATGCAATGGAGAGTGCAGGAGGGCACGCAATGGAGAGTGCAGGAGGGCACCAGGCATTCCTAAAAATGAAGTGTCAACCTGGTGAAGCCAGAAAACAGGACTACTTGCACGCCAAACAGCATAAAAAGCAAGTGACAGGCAGAGCTATGCAATCCCACAACCCAAAAATCAGATGTAAGCTCTGTAGTCCTGCCACATCCAGTTGGTAATGGTGGTGGACAATTAAACAACTCACTGGAGGAGGTGTCTCCACAAATATCCCCATCCTCAATGATGGAGGAGCCCAGCACTTCAGTGCCAAAGATAAGACTGAAGCATTTGCCACTATCTTCAGCCAGAAATGCCGAGTAGATGATCCAACTAGGCCTCCTCAGTCATCTGCAGCATCACAGATATCAATCTTCAGCCAGTTGGATTCACTCCATGTGACATCAAGAAACAGTTGGAGGAACTGGATACTGTAAAGGCTATGGACCCTGCCAACATTCCAGCAATAGTACTGAAGACTTGTGCTTCAGAACTTGTTGCTCCCCTAGCCAAGCTCTGCCTGTGCAGTTACAACACTGCCATCCACCTGACCATGTGGAAAATTGCCCGAGGTATGACCTGTACAGAAAAAGCAGGACAAATCCAACCTGGCCAAACACCGGCCCATCAGTCTACTCTCAATCATCGATAAAGTAATGGAAGATATCATCAACAGTGCTATCAAACAGCACCTGCTCAGCAATAACCTGCTCAGTGACGCCCAGTTTGGGTTTCACCAGGGCCACTCAGCTCCTGACCTCATTACAGCCTTGGTTCAAACATGGACAAAAGGGCTGAATTCCAGAAATGAGGTGAGTGTGATAGATCTTGACATCAGGGCCATATTTGTCCATGTGTGGCATCAAGGAGCCCTAGCAAAACTGGAATCGATGGGTATTGGGGGCACACTCCCCAGTGGTTGGTGTCAAACCTGGCATATAGGAAGATGGTCGTGGTTATTGGAGGTCAATCATCTCAGCTCCAGGACATCTCTACAGGAGTTCCTCAGGGTAGTGCCCTAGGCCCAACCATCTTCAGCTGCTTCATCAATGATTTTCCTTCCATCATAAGGTTAGATGTGGGGATATTCACCGATGGTTGCTCAACATTCAACACTACTTGCAACTCCCTCAATACTGAAGCAGTCCATGTTCAATTGCAACAACATCTGGACAATATCTAGGTTTGGACTGACAAGTGGCAAGTAACATTCGCATCACACATATGCCAGGCAATGACCATCTCTGACAAGAGACAATCAAACCTCCACCCCTTGACATTTAATGGTGTTACCATCGCTGAATCCCCCACTATCAACATTCTTTGAGTTACCATTGACCAGAAACTCAACTGAACTGCCCATTCGATAGGCACCACATTCACAAACATCCAATCCCTCCACCACCAATACTCAGTAGCAGCAGTGTGTACTGTCTACAAAGATGCACTGGAGAAATTCACCAAATATCCTTAGACAGCAGCTTCTGAGGTAAGACAGAGTACAGGAAGGAGATAGAGAGCTTAGTGGCATGGTGTAAAGACAACAATCTCTCCCTTAATGTCAGTAAAACAGAGAAGTTGGTCATTGACTTCAGAAAGTGGAGTGGAGGACATGCCCCTGTCAGTACCAATGGTACTGAGATTGAGGTGGTTAAGAGCCTCAAGTTCCCAGGAGTAAACATTACCGACAATCTATCCTGGTTCATCCACATCGATACTGCAGTCAAGAAAGCCTCTCCTTCGTCAGCATGTCCGCAATGACTCTTAACAATTTTTACCGATGCACCATATAAAGCATGCTATCTGGATGCATTACAGCTTGCTATGGCAACTGTTCTGCCCAAATAGCAAGAAATTACAGAGAGTTGTGAATACAGCCCAGTCCATCACATAAACCAGCCTGTCTCGGGAAAGCAGCCAAAATAATCAAAGATCCCCCCCACCCTGGTTATACTCTTTTCTACCGTCTTCCATCAGGCAGAAGATAAAAAGTTTGAAAACACGTACCAACTGGTTCAAGAACAGCTTCTTCCTTGCTGTTATCAGACTTATGAAAAGACCTTTCATATATTAGAGTTGATATTTCTCTGCACCTTCTCTGTAGCTATAACATTATACTCTGCATTCTGTTCTATTACCCTAATATACCTAAGTAAAGTATGATTTGTCTGGTTAGCACACAGAACACTACTTTTCACTGTATCTAAGAACATTAGACAATAATAAACCAAATCAAATCAAATCAAAACCCACAACCACTTCCATATACAAGGACAATGGGAGTAGATACATGGAAACACTACTACCTGCAAGTTCCCCTCCATGCCACTCACCATCCTGACTTCCGTCGCTATCACTGGGTCAATTTCCTGGAATTCCCTCCCTAATGGCATTGTGGATCAACCTACAGCACATGGACTGCAACTGTTCAAGAAGGCAGCTCACCATCACCTTCTCGAGGGCAACTAGGGATGGGCAACAAATGCTGCCCAGCCAGTGACACCACGTCCCACAAATGAATAAAAAAGTTTGTATTGTGCAGTTATCTCCTCCCCACTACACCTTGCTGCCAATCCTAGTCCCAATCTAAAATTATGTCATTTCATCACGTTGTAACCCTAAACCCATCCTGACCTCAACTGTTAATTTTTCCTTCCATGAAATTTTGTCCTTGACAATTACAGGTAGTGGTTTGTACATTCCATTTTATCGCCTTTTTAAAAATTTGTTTGTGAGACGTGAATGTCAGCAGCTGTCTTTGCCCATCCTTCATTGACCCTGAGCCCTTTAAACCGCTGCAGTCCTTTCAGGGCACCCACTGTGCTGTCAGGAAGGGAATTCTGAGATTCTGACCCAGTGACTGGGCCAATGCTTGGTAACCATTTCTAAAGTGCAAAGCCAGCAACCACAAAGGATGACATTGTAACATCATCCAAATGAATGTTGGCCCTCACCAAAAGCATGTAGATGGGGGCCGGATGAAACTTTCAAGATTGTGATTGATGGGGATCGATAACAAGGAGCATGGATCAAAGAGGGAAGTTTGCAAAAGAAGTTGGGTTACATTGAGAACCATAACCTCATTGTAGAACAGAACAGGCTCAAGGTGCCTCGGCCTGTTAGTGTACACATATTAGAGTGTGCATCAAATTATTTTCATCTCCTTCCTTCCAGTTCAATGCTGAGATTGTCTACTCATTATGTCCAAGACTTTGTCCATTGCCATGCATCTCACTCAGTTTCAATATCACAAAAAAATCCACACAACTGTCCTATCCCAGTCTCAACTGATCTAAAGATATTGTTTGTTTCTTATGTTGTATTCATATGTGAATAGGATAAGACCATTCAGCCCCTCAAACATGTCCTGCCATTCAATTAAATTATGAATGATCTCTATCTTAACTCCATTTATTTGCCCAAGTTTCATAATCATTAATACTTGACCTTGATCCCAAATCCCTGCTCGCCATCATTACTGTGCCTGCAGCCACCTGAAGTTTGCTAACTGGAATTCTCTTCTTGTACAGCCACTTTGTTCCATTCATGGGATGTGGGCATCACTGGGAAGGCTGGCATTTGTTGCCCTTCTGTAATTGCCCTTGAGCTGAGTGACTCACTAAATTGCATCAGAGGGCAATAACGAGTCAACCACATTGCTGTGGATCCAGAGTCACATGTAGGGCAGACCAGGTAAGGACAGCAGATTTCCCTAAAGGGCATTAGTGAATGGCAATTGATGATAGCCTCATCATGCCATTACAGACATAAGCTTTCAATTGTTAATTGAGTTTAAATTCCTTCAGCTGCCATTTTGGGGTTTGAGGCCATGTCCCCAGAGCATTAGATTGGGCCTCTCGATTACTAATCCAGTAACATTACCACCAATGTTCCCTCTAAGCCACAGGGCTGCACATGTGCACAGGTATTCTGAGGGTCTTTGCCTGGCAATGGGTGTGCCAACACCATTCACAGCATTGACTTCCAGTGCCAGAAGTTGCTCCCACGTGCAGACCACAGAGGTCTGCCTGAAGAAAAAGGATCAGTGGCAACGCTGATTACCGCCCCACCACCATTACTCCCAACCTTATTACATTTCTGTCCTTCCAAAAACCCCCTCAAAAAGCTGCCTCTTCAATTACAATTCTGTGCATTTGCCCCTCCTAACATTACTCCTTTTAGTGATGGAACCTGAACTGTGAAGTTGTTAGGATGTTTTTGGCATCACTGTCCATATTGTCGCCAAATACGGTTTGAGCTGTTGAACAACAATATCAGCAGAGTTTGGTACACCCCAAGATATGGTGGCAGAGCAACGATAGGACTGGGTTAGTAATACAGAGGCACTAAGCTAGTATCCTTGGGGTATGGGTTCACATCTCACCATGAATTACATTAACAAAATCTTGGATCAAATGTTAATCATTGTCATTTTAACCATAAAAGTACAATTTTTGTAAAAACCCATCTCATTCACTAACGTTCTTTAAGGAAGGAAATCTGCCAGTCCTACCTAGTCTGGCTTACATGTGACTTTGAGAGCCACAGCAATGTGATTGAGTCCTTACTGTTCTCTGAAATGGTCAGGTAAGCCAAACAGAGGTGGGCACCAATGCTGGCCTTGCCAGCGAAACCCACATTCCCATGAAAGAATAAAACAGCAAGGCTATTTCAGGGATAGCAAGAACTGCAGATGCTGGAGGCAGAGATAACACAGTGTGGAGCTGGAGGAACACAGCAGGCCAGGCAGCATCAGAGGGGCAGGAAAGTTGACGTTTCGGGTCAGTGTTAAAACATTTATCAATTGATGGAAAGATTGGTGGGGAGTTAACTCTGTTTTACTCAGAGGGTGCTGGAGTCTGAACTCATTGTATGAAAGCGTGGTAGGGGCAGAAACCCTCAGCACACTTAGGAATCATTTGCTATGTACTTGCAGTGCTTTAACCCTGATGGAGATGAATGAAGAGTGGAGTGGGTGGTTAAACTGGACAGTTCTTTCCCAGCACAGACATGATGGCTCGAATGATCTCCTTTTGTGCAGTAACTTTTTATGATTTTAAATTACCTGTTCTACAGATTGTGCTGTGATTCGTTGTTTCATGAATTGTTTGTTGGGAATTTATTCCAATATCATGTAAAAGCTGCTCAGTTGGGATTTCCAATTTTCTCTCCTTACTAACCCTGCATACCAAAAAGAAAAGCAGCATTGTTAAAAAGTGGAATAAATAATGTTTTCACAATACAAAGTATTGGAATGTTTGATGTGTTTTTTTTAAACAGTCTTTTTTGTCTGATGATGCATCAACAATATCAAGAGGAATTTAATCAGAATTCACCACCTTAGGACATTTCCCAGAAAACAGCCAGTGAAATAATTCTGAAGTGTGTTTACTTTTGTAATGTACAACACATTGCTGCAGTGAGTTGACTCAGCAAGCAGTTGCAGTATGGCCTTTTTTTAAATATCTTTTCCAAGGAAATCACTGACACGACCTGTATTTGTTGGCCATCTCCAATTGCCTTTTGAACAAATGGTTTACTACGGCTATTTCAGAGGGCAGTTAAGGGTCAACCACATTGCTGAAGATCTGGAGTTACATGTTGGTCAGATTGAGTAAGGATAACAATTCCCTTCTGCAAAGGACATTTGTGAATCAGAGACAACAAGGTGCAGGGCTGGATGAACACAGCAGGCCAAGCAGCATCAGTA
>NC_063349.1:42639664-42640757 GCF_021869965.1 Rhincodon typus
AGTTCATACTATCTCATTTAACAGCTGAGTTTTTTTTCTTAAATTCGCAATACATAATTGCTCTTGTTCTTTTTGTTTACCATGTACCTGGCTTCAAGTTTTACTGCAGACAATTGGTCACATAATTCACAATGGACTCTTGGTGCAGGTGAAATGCTGAACTGAAGCCGCATCTTCCCTCTCTTACGGACGGTAAAGATCCCATGGACATGATTCGATGAACAGGGGGCTGCTGCACATCATGTCTTTTATTCATTCACGGGATGAGGGCGTCACTGGCTAGGCAGCATTTATTGCCCATCCCTAACTGCATAGAGGGCAGTTCAGAGTCAACCACATTGCTGTGAGTCTGGAGTCACATGTAATCCCTGAGGGTTTTCTCTATCTTTGTGATACCCACTCCCAACAAACCTCACACTGGCCCTCCCACAACAATTTCCCTGCTAAGGTGATGGTGGCATGGTGGTCTATGTTACTAGAATAATAATCCAGAAGTAGGGAAGCTGGTTCACAATTGCACCACAGCATGTGGTAGAATTAATACTCAATTGATATATCTGGAATTCAAGGGTTCTTGGGGTGTGGTGGTATTGTCACTACCTCTGTGCCAGGAGTGTTCCAGAAGTGTGTAATAATATCTCTGATCAGTTTGATTAAAAATACCATCTTAATGAACTGTAATACCACCTAAAAGCATATATCTGGAAATGAAGGCTCATCACAGTGTTGGTAGGATTCAATTATCACTGATTGTTGTCAAAAGCCCTTTAGGGAATGAAATCTACCATCTTTATCCGGTCTGGCTGATATGTGACTCCAGACTCACAGCAATGTGGTTGACTCTGAACTGCCCTCTGAAATGGCTGAACAAGCCACTTAATTCAAATCTAAAAATTACTGGCCTTGCTGGAGACACCCACAACCCATTAAAGAATAAAAACTCTCCCATACTCTCCCTCATTCACCCCACACCTCCCCACAGCCACTCCCCCTCATTCACCCCACAGCCACGCCCCCTCACTCACCCCACAGCCACTCTCCCTCACTCACCCCACAGCCACTCTCCCACATTCACCCTCCCTCATTCACCCCA
>NC_063349.1:42640767-42653458 GCF_021869965.1 Rhincodon typus
TCACCCCACAGCCACTCTCCCGCATTCACCCCACAGCCACTCTCCCGCATTCACTCCACAGCCACTCTCCCCTCCCTAACAGATACTTCCCATGTCCAATGGATTAGGCCAAAAGTAAATATCTCACTATTGTAGGAAAAGGATGAATTGAGATTTCAATCGTTTCACTAGTGGCTGTTAGTTGGGCTCTATTGGCTAGGCAGCTACCATGTGGATCTGATTAATATCCCAAAGCACTGGTTAAATTCCTGTTCAATCTCCATACAATCATTGACCCTTTACAGCATGGAAAGGAACCTTTGGACCACACCAGGCATCAAGTATCTATCTATTTTAGTCCAATTTTCCAGCACTTTTGAGCCAAGTCATTTCAAGTGCTCATCTAAATAGTTCTTAAATGTCTTGAGGGTTCTTACCTCTACCACTCTTTCAGACTGTAAGTTCTAAATACCTACAAACCCTCTAAGTGAAATTATCTTTCCTCAAGTCCTTTTGAAACCTCCTGCTCCTTACCTTAGACCCATAGCCTTGCGGTCTCCCTATTTAGCCTAACCGTGATTAAAAATAATGTCACAACACTTTGCTGTGGTTCAGCAAATAATTGCCAAGGACCTGCATTGGGCAGAGATTTCGCTGAGGAACATGATACAGTTTGTCATTGTTATAGTTTTCTCTCATACACTGACAGCTATATTTCAAGATAAAATACAACTCTATTACACATCTGAATCAGAGACTGGGTTGGGTGATCACCAAAGATCAGAACTATGTGCATCCCCTAGATTTTATTTACAAGTCTAAGTGCAGCTAAGATCAAATATAAATGGAGGTATTAGGGACATAAATAATGATAATCCAATAATGCACCTTTCTGGTAAAGTTGTAACATCAATTGATGGGCAAGTTCCCAGAATTGCTTTTAGTTGGGTTAAGTAAACTGCCTGCCAGGTGGGGACAAAACTCGTTGCTATCTGTTTTACAGGTCAGCATGCTAGCATCACTTGCCTGAATTAACAGGCGATTGGTAACTGGAGTTGGCTCGTTACCCCTGGGAAGAGCCTGGAAGTAGCCTGAAGGGTTGGCAGGTGCTGAGTTGGAATGCGACATCACCCCCTCACCCTCTCCATGGCTCATCCATGCCAACTTTTGTCACTTCATGCACCACAACCAACTGCTCCATTGGCCTCTCGTACTCCCCATTTCAGACTATGCCACTTTACCTATTCCCATAGCTCCCCCATACGTTCCATGCCAATTCATGCTGTTTTACCCAATCCCCTTGGCCCTTTATAGCTCGTAAGTCAACTTCAGTGAAAACTGATTTTGATTCAATACAGTTAAATTCTTTCAAGTACTTAATCCTAAGTGAAAACAAACATTTCATTCAAGTACTTAATCCTGTTTGAAAGCACACATTTGTATAAAGTGTGCCACATGGAAGACTTTGAGCTATCAATTAAATACACGTTGTGCACTTGCAAGCCCCCCACTGTGATAATAAGAGATTGTTGAATCAGTCATGCAGCAGTAATCCTACGTTGATAACCCTCAGTCCCATGTCTAAAGACAGCAAGTCTTTTTCAAAGGCAGTGCGTGCCTTTTTTTATCATCTAATGAAAAGCTTGCATTTATATAGCACGTCATGATTTTCCAAAGCACTCTGCAGCCAATTAAATAACACTTTGAATTATAGATCCTGTCAAAAACAGCAACCAATTTATACCCAAGAAGATCCCACAAACAGTGATAACGATCAAATAATTGGTTTGGAGAACTGTCCTGCTCTTCTTTGAATGAGTTTCACAGGTTCTTCAATTGCACGCAAAAGGGCAATCTGAAAGTCCACACATCTGACAGTGCAACAAGGAGAAAGTCAACCTGGATTTTTTGCTCAAATCTAGAGTGGGACACATACCCACAAAACCACTGGCTGAAATGCACAAGTGCTACTTACAGAAACGGTCTGAACAGACACACAAACATATGATCAGGAGCAGATTACACCATTCAGCTCTTCAAGCATGCTCTGCCATTCAAGAAGCACCTGGGTGATCTGATTGTAACCTCATTCCCACCTACCAGTAATAAGTTTTCAGGTACCTGCTGAAAAATAATCTATCCCTGCCTTAAAAATATTCAAGGGCTCTGCTTTCACCACCTTTCCAGGGAGAGAGTTCCAAAGACTCGCTAGCCTCAGAGAATTTTTTGCCGAATCTCTGTCTTAAATGGGTGACCCCTGATTATTAAACAGTGACCCCTAGTTTTAGATTCTCCCGCAACAGGAACATTCTCTCCAAATCTACCTTGTCAAGATCCTCAAGACTTTAAATTTTTCAATGAAGTTGGGGTGGCACGTGGCTCATTGGTTAGCATTGCTGCCTCACAGCACCAGGGACCTAGATTCAATTCCACCCTCGGGCAACTGTCTGTGTGGAGTTTGTACATTCTCCCCATGTCTGAGTGGGTTTCCTCCGGGTACTCCGGTTTCCTCCCACAGTCCAAAGATATGCAGGTTAGGTGGATTGGCCAAAATAAATTGCCCGTAGTGTTGAGGGGTAAATAGATTAGGTGGGTTATGAGGGATGGGTCTGGGTGGGATGCTGTGAGAGGCGATGTGGACTTGTTGGGCTGAAGGGCCTGTTTCCACACTGTAGGGATTCTTTGATTTAAGTAACCTCCTACTCTTCTAAACTCCAGTGGATACATGGCCAATCTTTCCTCATAAGTCAACCTGCCCATTCCTGCTGTGTTCATCCAGCTCTACACCTTGTTATCTTAGATTCTCCAGCATCTGCAGTTCCTACTATCTCTGAAACAATTTTAACCCCACTGCAAAGCCTCTTCTAAGGATGCCCACCTTGAAGAAGTTACCCTCCTCCCTCCGGAAAGACCTCAGTGGATCTCCCTATTTATTTCAGAACCCCCTTCCCCTACCCGATTTCTGAAGAAGGGTCTAGGCCCAAAACGTCAGCTTTCCTGCTCCTCTGATGCTGCTTGACCTGCTGTGTTCATCCATCTCTACACCTTGTTATCTCTCATTCCAGGTATTAGTCTAGTGAACCAATACAGTTACATCCTTCCTTAAATAAGGTGGCCAACACTGCACATAGTTCTCCAGACGAGTCTCCCCAGATCCTTGTATAACTGAATCATAACTACTTTACTTTTGCATTCAATTCCCCTCACGAAAAGCAATACCATTCTATTAGCTTTCCTAATTACTTTTTGTACTTGTATACTAATTTCTCCCCATTCATGCACGAGGACACCAAGATTGCTCTGCAATCTCTGACCATTTAGATAATATGCTTCTTTTTCATTCTTCCTGCCAAATTGGACAACTTTACATTTTCCCACATTGTACTCAAATTCGTCACATCTTTCCCCATTCATTTAATCTATCGATGTCTTTTTGTAACCTCCTTGTGACCTCTTCACCACTTACTTTCCTATCAATCCTTGAGTCATCACAAATTTGGCAACCATACCTTCCATCCTTTCGTGTAAGTCATCTATATAAATTGAAAACAGTTGAGAACCTAGCACATTTTTCACCACGCTACATTGCTGTTGGGTTGTGGCATCACATGTAGGCCAGACCAGATAAGGATCGCAGATTTCCTTCCCTAAAGGTCACCAGGGAACCTGATCAGCATATTTGAACATAGAATGCACACATTCAAAAGTAATGATCCCAACATCTTCATCCTGAGCCTCAGTTTTATTAGTACATGATCACCTCGACTGTAGACAATTTGTAAATCTGAAGTCAATAAAGTCTGGGCTGGCATCAGGAAATGAAACAATGAAGCTGCGGGATGGTCAGATAAACTTAATGGGTTTATTTTCTTTCGGAAAGGCACACAGTACATGTAGAAGTAGAATTAGAATTAGCTTTATTGTCACATGTACTCACATGAGTTCAGTGAAAAGTTTACAGGTCATCCCCAAGGTACCTAGGTACAGATTCTTAAGTACAAATGTACTCAGTTTGGGTCTGACTCCAAGCCTCCACCAACATACTTGCCTTTCAGTGCCTGTACGGAAACTAGGGATGCCCAATAAATGCTGGCCTAGCTAGTGACTCCCAGATTCAGAGAACAAACTCATTTTTAAAAACACAATTGATAGCTAAGAGGGGGAACTTCCTGAGAAGAAGAGACAACAAGAGGATTGATTTTAAAATCTACTTCCTGAAATTGGTAAAACTACTAAAATTGTTTTTTGTTTGAAATGAGGGGCACTCAATCAAAAATAAAACAATGGCTCCCAAAAATGCCAGCTCTTGGTCGGGCCAGTTCTGCTAACTGAGAAGGTACTGAAAGTGGGATGATTGCCTTTAGACAACAACAATTTAGATCCAGCGAAACAGTAAAAGAGCAAATCAATAACAGGATCAATTTTTATGCTCATTAACTGCACAGAGTGCAGAGTGAATGGCTTTTTTGGTATCTGTCTCAGAGATGAAAATGAATCATTGCCGACTGCGATATACTTAAGGATGATACCAGCTTAGACCTTTCATAGTCTTTTACAGAATCTGCAAAAAAATAGATTTCAAGTAACTCCCCATTGAAAATACTGTTTTATTTTATAGGCAGTGTACTCTTTCTGACAACGTAACCGGAAATATGTGCCATGTCCTCACCCTGCTTCCAGCACACAACGACAAATTAAATGTTAAACTCTGGCAGCTACAGATGAGGTATCTGGGATCACATGATGGGTGATTCTATTCATTGGCAAAACCCACTATCAGCTGACAGTATGGGGCAGGCTATAAAAGAAACCTCCAAGATGTACAGGGATATTCTGCACCCCAGCTACAACTTTCCTGCCCAACTCCACTGCCATTAACATAAAATTTGAGAGCACAAAGTTGACAAGGGTGTTTTTAAAAAATTCACACAAACTGGGAGGCCACTCAGCTCTTCAAGCCTGCTCTGCCATTCAATAAGAACATGGCTGATCTGATTATCCGACATTCCCACTTACTCCTGATAATCTTTCGCCTCCTTGCTTACCAGGAACATATCGACAGCTGGGCTCTGTTTCCACCAACTTTTCAGGAAGACAATTCCAAAGACACACAACACTTTGAGAGCAAAAAAAAATCTCCTCATCTCTGTCTTGATGGGCAATTTCTTATTTTTAAACATTTCGCTTTCATTTTATTCATATATGCAGCATTATCATTTGATGGGACTAGTTTTGCCAGATAGCTGGATGTATGATGACTGGGAAACATTAATGGCTACTGGAGTGTTAAGAGTATTGTGGAGGAAACAATTATTGTCTGATTGCTGCTCCACTTGAGCTTTCCTCAACATTGGTCCACACTTTTTACCGGGTCTTCTGTGGCAGACTTTAATAGAAATTTGGAGCACAGTGTCCATCACAGAGTTCTATCACAGTGGAGTAGAGTAAGGGGTGATGTAGTTTCTTGGATTAAACACCATGGCCAGTATGATATCATCTGATTGCTTCCCTATAAGTTAGTTCATGTCGCATGTACCACAGAAACTGGGTTCTTATTGAGAAGATGTCTTGAAGTTTATTAATGCTAACTATTTACACTGTCATGATATCTCAGAATAACATGTAGTCTTGATTCTGTGTTTACAGACTGTTACAGTTTCATTACATATATGTTACTAACTACCTAAACACACCTTTAACTCTTTTGGCACTGAGAGGGAATGACAGAAAGCAGAGATCTATATACTAGAACACTACATCTGGTGATATCATGCAACTGTCAACAAGGCACATTGTTTTTCTGAGCTGGAATCTATGTCGTAATACAACATTCTCTTTTTCTTTTAAAGAGTAGAAACCCTTTTTCCAATAAACATGTACAAGGATGTATGTAGATACATTACCCTGCACATTAAAATTACACCGTGGCAGACATAACGCTTGACCAGATCTAGTTCTTGTACGGGTATTGTGAATTGCTCCTGTAGCTTCATTCTGTGGTGTGCTATCTATCATCACAGATAGATGTGTATCATTTTTCATCAGATGAATGGCTGTTGTCTGGCGTGGTACCTTCACTATCCAACCTTTTATCCTATGTGTTGTGTCCTTTTTTTCACAGGAAATGACCGTCGCTCTTTACAACCATATGACCTATGCTGGACACACTGATGTAGAATCTTTCTGTGAACCCATGTCTTTGTGTGAGAAACTTGAACTCTGATCCTTGTCCTGGTTCAAGTTGGGATAACAGTCTGCACTGTCACTGGTCATACTCTTGTATCATTTCTTCCTGTCTTTCTGATGAACAATTGTGTACGCATGAGTGTGTGGGGGAGAAGAACTGTGTGGATCCATCTTCCAAATATTAGAGGTGACTGTGAAGATGAACATTTATCTTGAGGAACAGCATGTAGATTTGACATTGTTGTATGAAAATCTTGGCAAGTCACTTTACATTTGACAACGGTTGATGTTATGGTATGAACAGTGCATTCTGTGAAACTGTTGAATTGAGGGTAATAAAGAGAAGAGATAATATGTTCAACACCGATTTCCTGCACATATCTTAGAGGGGTGTCCTGAGCATCACTGCCAGACACAATTTGTCTCAGACAAAGGAATTTAGTAAAATAATCAATCTTCAGAATATAATTGAGTCCTTGAGCATGGAGATATTAATGGCAATCTTGAATCATGGCTCAGAAGGAATTTTGCTTGTGATAAGAGTTTCTTTTGATTGTCAGGTTGATGGAGTTGAAATGTTTCACAGAATTCATCAGTTGATCAATGCCCTTATTGATGTCAGCCCAATAAATGGATTCAAACTCTTGACTTTTTTCTGCGTCCACATAAGACCTATTTTTATGTTATTTAGTGTGTCTTGATATAGAGCTAGTGGAATTAGTAACCTGTTTTCCTTTGGAAAGTTAATTCCTGGAGGATTTTAGTTCATTTCTGAAGGAGCAGAATGAACATGCTTGTTTGGGGATCTGTTTTTTTATGTTCAGACTACTTCTTGACACTGATCTTTTTGAGCTGCAGTATCTGGTCACCATCTGAAGTAGTTTGCTGAATCTGCTGTGCTCAGCTGCAACCAAAACATATGAGATTAATGTTGTTGTCTGGAATCTTTGGTCTTGAAACTGATGGGTTTGTCATCTTGCAAATTGTGGTAATGTGTAGACTAATTGCGCACTGGTAGACCAATAATAGAAGATCGTGCTATATCAATGATGTAAATGGTTTCAGGGTGTCTGTCCTGAGGAACAATATTGACATTGAAGGTGGATCATACCAATGCAATGGATGTCAGACACACTGTAAATATCAGTTTATCATGTATGGACGGCACCACATTGTGCTGGCTTCCTGGCATATGTAAGATGTGTAAGGGGATGATATTTACTTTCAACCACTGTCAATCATGGTGTATGGTCCATTCCTTTTGTGGCATTTCATTTGGATGGACGTAAAGGCTTCAGATTTTCTGATGGTGACCATGTAACATATCAAATTTGATCACATTGTACTCTCTGACTGAGTTCTGAAAGCTGTGACACTGCAGATACCTCTTGGGCTTCATTGACATGCCAAGGATGAAACTTCGGGGACATCTTGACATTGTTCCTTCCAGCCTGTGTCCCTTCTTCACATGCCGCTGCGTAGCATTGCATTATGTTGCAGTTTCCAGTGCAATTGGATTTCTTGCACATTTTAACCCAATGCTCTCTTGCAGAAACTAGCTTATATAGCTTATATTTGTCTGAAAATGCTGGACAATGTAATGGTGGGTGAGACAAGGCTCACCTTGTAAATGATTTGGATGTTTTACCAACCATGTTGATGGCTGCAACAATTGCTCCAGGGTCAAGCAACTGAAAATGTTTCTGGGTGGCACCAATGGCCTCAAACTTGCTTCCTCCTCCAAGCAGTGAGTTGATGGTACATTCTTTGACATTGTTATGAATTACTTTTCTGAAGGATTTAGAGGCGTAGAAGCATTGACCAATTCCATAAGCCTTTCAGCTACGTTAGATTCGGTGAGATCACATTCTGTACCATTACATTGACAACTACCTACAGACTGGCAGTGGTTGATATGACATGAACTCAGAGCCTGTGTATCCTGAAGTTGTTGTTCTTTTAAAATATTGGAAAATGTTGAGGGTGTCTCATCATCAGAAATAATGGAGGATTTGATTCTTCATTTTCCAAAGCAATAAGGAGTTTGACTACCTGTTTTTCTTTATCAGCTTCAAGAAGTAAAGATTGATTTGTCCTTTAAGTAACTGAAATTTGTGTTACTTTGCACTCATCAAAGCCATCCCACAGGGTAACTGCTGCCCTGATCCAATCATTTCTCGCCATATATTGTGCAACCCCATGAAAGGCATTAAGGCAGTAATTTAGTCCCTCAAAGAAAGACACCGTCAAAATGCAAAATAGGTGCTTTCTTTCCCTTTTCATAGCAATGAACTATATTACAATTTTCTGATGAAGGGTCTAGGCCCGAAACGTCAGCCTCTCTGCTCCTATGATGCTGCTTGGCCTGCTGTGTTCATCCAGCCCTGCACCTTGTTGTCTCGTAATCAACATGACTCATCAGATTTAACTCAGGCTACAGTATAGCCACATACTTTAACCATAGTGTGTCATTTCAGCTCTGAATCAAAGATGATAAGATCAATTTGATGGATCACTTGGTTAGAGACAAAAAAAAACTGCAGATGTTGGAATCTAAGGTAGACAACAGGAGGCTGGAAAAACACAGCCAGCCAGGCAGCATCTGGAGGAGGAGAAGTTAACATTTCGGGTATTACCCTTCTTCAGGACTGATGGATCACTTTGATGGATCACATGTCTCATTGTTTCAATTCAGTGTTGTCCTGTGTGTAAAATAGATGCTGGCAATTTCTCTACTTTGCAGCTGTACCTCAGTGGATAGTGCTCTCGGATCGGAGTCACTTGTGGGTTCAAGTCTCCCCATGTGTCAGCACTTTTGTCAACCAGCTGTGCCATTAACCTTAAAGGCCTGCCTAATTTCAATGGCAGCTGGTGGAATTTAAATTCAAGAAATAAATTTGGAATTGAAAGCTAATTTTACTGATAGTGACCATCAATTGTTGTAAAAGTCTATCTGTGCAAAAGGGCAAAATGGCAGTATTCAAAGAAGATTATTGAGGAGACAGTGGTTTAGTGGTGATGTCACCAGGTCAATCAACCTGAACCTCTATGATTGTGGGTTTAAATCTCATGGCAGATGGTGAAATTTGAATTCAATGAAAATTTAAAACTAAAAAGTGGCTGTGTATTCACTGATGATTGTCATTAAAACATATCTGGTTCACTAAACGTCCTTCAGTGAAGAAAATCTGCCATCCTTACCTGGTCTGGCCTACATGTGTCTCCAGACCCACAGCGATGTGGTTTACTCTTATTGCTGTCTGAGTAATTAGGGACAGGAAATAAATGCTGTGCTAACCAGTGATGTGCACATCCTACAAAGGAATCATTCCCTTGGCAAATATTTATTCCTCAGTCAACAGCTGAAACACACATTGTGCACAAGCTTCTGATGGCGATGAAATTTCAAAAGTATTGAACAAAAGTATTGAGATTTTCAGAACATCTTCAGGACCTGGAAGGGGCTATATAAATACAAGTCATTATTTTAAGAGGGAACACAATGGAAAAGAACAATTCAACACCAGAATGATGTTTTGGGGCATTCCAATAATTTTTATTCCTTTGCAGGATGCGTCACTGGAAGAGCAGAAATTGTGTCCCCCAAACTCCCCAATGCCCTTGAACGGATTAGTTTGCTCAGCCATTTCAGAGGGCAGTTTCTAGACAACCATGCCTTGCTATGAATGTAGCCTGACATGTAGGCTGTACTATGTAAGGACAGCAGATTTTCTTCCCTAAAGGATGTTGGTGAAGCAGGTGGGTCTTTACGACAGTTGATGTTCACCATCATGGAGACCAGCTTTCAATTCCAGATTTATTTACTGAATTTAATTTCCACCAGTTGCTGTGGTGGGATTTGAACCACTTCCCCCATCCCTCCAAAAAGGAAGCAGCGGTCTGGGTTGCTGGATGACTGACCCAGTGACATTAGCTACACCACAATACAGAATACATTTCTCTTATCAAATTCCCACTCTGTCACATTGGATCATTCAAATTCTCTTCGTATAAACTGTTTTTGATTGTCAGACAGTATAGAGAGCTGTTAAACCATTTCTGCCTTGGGTTATTGCACTGATTTTAAGCTGGGGGTGGTGGTGGGGATTCAAGTTGTAGGTGTCAATGGCTGGAATTTCCTCAGCTCCCTTCAGCTCGGAATGTTTCAGTCAGTGGGAATGGCTTCATGGTGATCGGGGCTATCTATTCAAGAAATGGGGCATTAAGTGAGGGAGGAGGGTGTGGGAAGTGGGCTGGGTGTGGGACATACAGGAACCATCATCTCTGAAGACAGGAGGAAGGGAAACCCCACTGTCTCCTAGTGAAACCTGGAGGAGTCTTGATAGATCACCGTAACGAGACTGACATGAGTCTCTTGTGGCCATTGGAGATGACCTACCAACAGCCTTAACAAACGAGTCCTGGATGACACAGACGTCAATCAGCCTGGATTTGGAATCCTGCACACATCGTACTTGGATATTTGGACCTCAGTCCCTGTCCCTGTGATTTGGTTCAAGGTTATCCGGGAGCGAAAGCTTGGTTCCCTCTATTAAATTGTCAGTTAAAAATGGCAGGCATTATGAATGGTTCAGGACCATTTTGGGAATTGCCCCAGTCCTTATTTTAATCTCCCTTGACCTTTGACCATTTCCCATCAGACTGGGTGAGTTAAAATCAGGCGTGATAGCAGATCTACAG
This sequence comes from Rhincodon typus, assembly GCF_021869965.1. NCBI lineage: Eukaryota > Metazoa > Chordata > Chondrichthyes > Orectolobiformes > Rhincodontidae > Rhincodon > Rhincodon typus. Next base: position 42,651,634 of record NC_063349.1, read on the forward strand.
TGCAGGGTGACTAAGGAATCTCAGGGTGAGTCTAAATGATTTGTGCAGGACTGCAATTGAGTGGGTCAGTCAGCAGGTAATATTGTGACTCAGTGATAATGGTTGTATGTTTTAATAATCCTTTAGTAATACTGACCTAGAGCATTGCTGAAAAGAAGACCCATTTTGTCAAAAACTTTTCAACTTGCATTCATCAGGACAATTCACAAGAATACCAAAAGAAAATGGAACAACCTTTCTAACACCATTTAGGGAGAGAGTGCTGTTTGGTTGGCATATGGACTCTACTTGGTAGAAGGATTGTCATGCAGAATGCACCAGTTACATGATGACTGACAGTTAACTATCAAGCTTTGTTTTGTTAGACTCTGATTTGTTGGGATTGTAGTTTAATGCATATGAACATCATGGAAACTACAAAGATTAAAACACGGGGCCCTGTTGTTTGCAGCAGAAAGAGTGTGTAGACACACTGCGCTTATTAATGAAACAGATGACAGCTTTTCATTGGCTCATTTCTCCCCGTGGCTGGTTATTATAGTTTCAAGAACCACCCTCCCCTCTTCCCCACACCTCTAATTTTGAAATCACTCCCTCCCTTCCACTCTTACAGCTTCTAACCCCTACCCCTGCTCCCACAATCCCAATATCAAGGTCACCAACATTACCTCTCCTCTTCCTAGTCCCATGCCAAGTTGAAATACTACGTATTTTATTTGATAAGAGTAGACCACCCTGCAGCAGTCATCCTGTCTTGGTGTGCTTGTGTTACAATTTTGTGTAATGATGTTTATGAGAAATAAAGATTTCAATATTGCAGGGGCAGATGCAAAAACAGGATCTATGTGAGCACCCTTAAGTTAATATTTGGGTAGGCAAGCAGGTTCTATCTAAAACATTGATTGTTGGTTTCAATCCACAGGTACTGACTGTCCTGCTGTCTAAGTCCAGTATTCTCTGTTATTACCACAGTACATGATTTATCCCTCATTGAATCAGAGAGTCATACAGCACAGAAACAGACCCTTCGGTTCAACCAGTCCATGCTGGCCATAATCCAAAACTAAACTGGTCCCACCTGCCTGCTCCTGGCCCATATCCCTCCAAACCTTTCCTATTCAGGTATTTATCTAAGTGTCTGTTAAACATCAAAACTGCGCCTGCATCCATCGCTTCCTCAGGAAGTTCATTCCATACATGAAGCTTCATGTCTGCTTTCAGTTGCTGGATCCATAAGGACAGTGAGAAATATATGATACTCTCCCTCCCTGAGCTGCTCACCTCAGCCAGAGATGGTTGAACTCCTCATTGCTTATTACAAGCCCCATGCTGTGAAGAGCTTGCTTTAATTGTTCAGCTGTAATGATGCCCCCAGGCTGCAGACACGATGGTTCGAAATGGGACTTCATTGAAAATCCACTAGGAAACAATTAAAATAAATAAATTAGGGAGAGAATCATAGAACAGTCACAGAAGGAGGTCATTCAGCCCATTGTAACTGTGCTGCCTCTCTACAATAGCATTTCAGGTAGGCCCTTTTGTCCTTTCCTCTCTGACCTGTAAAAGATTTCCCTGCACATAGAATCATAGAAATAAACAGCATGGAAACAGACCCTTTGGTCCAACCATGCCGACCAGATATCCTAAATAAGTCTAGTCCCCTAAGGTTTTGGAGTAGATTTGTAGCTGGGGTTGTGGGTGTTGAGGTTGGTTGGCTCGCTGAGCTGGTTTCTTGTTTCGCAGACGTTTCATTACCCTGCTGGGTAACATCATCAGTGCAACCTCCGATGAAGCATTGGTTTTCCTGCCTGGTTTTTAAACTCTG
>NC_063349.1:42653858-42679380 GCF_021869965.1 Rhincodon typus
TACCCAGCAGGGTAATGAAATGTTTGCGAAACAAGAAACCAGCTCGGCGAGCCAACCAACCTCAAAATCTAGTCGCCATTTGCCAACATTTGGCCCATATCCCCCCAAACCCTTCCTATTCATATACCCATTCAGATGCCTTTTAAATGTTGTAATTGTACCAGCCTCCACCACTTCCTCTGGCAGCTCATTCCATACATGCACAACCCTCTGTGTGAAAAAGTTGCCTCTCAGTTCCCTGTTAAATCTTTCCCCTCTCACCTTAAACCTATACCCTCTAGTTTTGGACTCCCCCACTCAGGGGAAAAGACCTTGTCTATTTACCCTATCCATGCCCCTCATGATTTTATAAATCCCTATAAGGTCACGCCTCAGCCTCTGATGCTCCAGGGAATATTGCCTCAGCCTATTCAGTATCTCCCTTTAGCTCAAATCCTCCAACCCTAGCAACATCCTTGTAAATCTTTTCTTGCCTATTCAATTCCATTTTGAGTGGCCTGATTGAACCTGCCTCCACCACCTTCCTAAACAATGATTCCCAGATCCAAAGTATTCTCTGTCTCAAAGGATTTCCCCGTCTGTAACTATTGGATCTTTCACTTTGATGTCCTCTTGTTCTGTCAGTTGGATGTTTCTTTTGATTTACAGAGTAGCCTTCCTGGTTTTAAACATTTCAACCAAATCCTTTCTTAAACTTCTCCTCTCTAAGGAGGCATTATAAATGGGTGTAAGGGTCTGAAAGGGTTAATACTGAGAAATGACTTAGGCACCACCCATGATGATGATGTCGTATGGACTTATTGGGGGTACAGCTTAGGATCTCAAAGGATTGCGCCCTATCATTGAGGTCTCCCTTGTGGTTTCATGTCAGTCTAATTTGTAATTAGCTGTTAATATGCAACAAATGACATCTTGTTTAAGATAACAGCCTCTTCTCTTTAGGCTTCCAAGTGGTTTTCCTCTCCAACACCAGACCCATGGACCTTGTAGATGTCTCTCCTGAAAGAGAATGGTGGTAGCAAAACATTCCACTTTGTGGGAAGTAGTGCAGATAGCTTTGTACAAGTAGCCAGTGGTGAGGAATGCTCAGACAACAGCGTCAACTATCCAACCTTATCCATGTTTAGTCAGTATTTCTAATGCCCTGTCTTTATCAGTTTTTAGTCTGCCCAGAGTCCTAACTACTTCCTCTTTCACCCTGTCCTATAAAACATCTTCTTACTTGGTTACTACCTCTGCCATACCCTCTGTCTCAATGGATAAAACTCCATTTTAGCCCACAATCTGCCCCATGCTTCCTCTTATTACCTGTTTTACTGCTTATATGCCTATTGAAGACTTCACTTGGTCAGTTGAGTCATGAGGCTGGCCCAGCAATTTACAATTAAATTTATTTTCAATATTCATTCTCAGAACTGGGGAATTACCAGCAAGATTGGCAAATTATTGCCCACCTTAATTCTGTGGTGGTATTTAGGATTCTTCATTCCCTGGGAATGGGCAAATGGTTTCTCAGATGCAATAACTGTCAGCTTGGCAAAATTGGTCCTTGTTTGTGTGTTTCATGCATATGCAGTGCCCTGGCTGGTGTAATATTCAAAACAACTAGCTAGTAAGTACTGTGTAATAAACTATTCCATTTACCAAGACTGAATCTACTTTCTGATAGACACCCTTCCCCACTTGCTATCTGTAACTTAGAATAATATCAGTAAGAAGGATGGGTGGCAGTGAATCTCCCCTAAGTATCTCTGATGGTTCCAGAGGACATGACCATAACAAATAGCACAGTCCACAACCTGAACCTTGTTATTCGTGAGTCACTGTCACTGTACCAGTATCAGGGATCAATGTAAATAGCTTACAAACTCTGTGAATCCTGACAGAGCAATAGAGTGGGGGTAGGAATGCGTGAAGGACATCAAAACTGGCAGAGGATGAGAGAAAGAGAGAGAGACTGAAAATCACAGATAGATACCCAAAGAAAGAGAGAGAAAATTGCACACGAAGCAAAAGAGGGAGCAAAGGACAGGAAAACTGGCAGAGAAGAAAAAGAGTTTGACAGAGACAGAAAGAGAGAGCTAAAGAGGGCGCGTCTGAGAGAGTGAGATTTGAGGAGAATACATTTCTGTTGGTCTGTTTCGATCTGTTCCTCAATGTTCCTTATTCCCCTTCGAGGCAGCAACTGTTTTCTATAAGCCAGTGTGTGGTTGATTATTATGGCAGCCATGGTATTGTATTATGCATGAACCACACAAACAAACACAACATCTGCTGAGGTTGGCTTTGATTTTGGGATTTAAGTTAAGTTTAATTCTGCTTTTATTGTTTCTATAAATTTCTATGAAAATTGTCAGAACTTTATTTAAACCTTATTTGGATGTTACTTCTGTGATCAACGTGAATTGTGGTTATCAGTTATTGAATGGGATTGACTTGTGTTTCTCATTGCGGCCAATGAGCATCACAGAAGTGACTCTTAATTAAACATTACCGATCTGTAAACAATTTTGTAAGCTCTTGCTGTATAGATCTTGTCATTTGATTTTTAATTTTGTGGTAAGATGATTATTTTGTTGCATCTTATGTAATATTGGAATTGTTCAAATGATCAACTATTATGCGATTAGGCATCACATGAGCATATCACATGATTAAATGTTACCTGCTCAAATCTCCAATAATATCTCAAACATTAAGGAGTAAGATAAGGGTCCATGGTGTTAGAGGCAAGGTGCTAGCATGGATAGAAGATTGGCTGTCTGGCAGAAAGCAGAGAGTGGGAATAAAAGGGTCTTTCTCAGGATGGCAGCTGGTGACAAGTGGTGTTCCACAAGGGTCAGTGCTGGGACCTCAACTTTTGACTTCGTACATTAATGATATAGATGAAGGAACGGTGGGCATTCTGGCTACGTTTGCAGACGATACAAAGGTAGGTGGAGGGACAGGTAGTATTGAGGAGGTGACGAGGCTGCAGAAGGATTTGGACAGGTTAGAAGAGTGGGCAAAGAAGAGGCAGATGGAGTACAACGTGGGAAAGTGTGAGGTCAATGCACTTTGGTAAGAAGAATAAAAGCATGGTCTATTTTCTAAATGGGGAGAAAATTCAAAAGTCTGAAGTGCAAAGAGACTTGGGAGTTCTAGTTCATGTTTCTCTCAAGGTAAACTTACGGGTTGAGTCAGTAGTCAGGAAGGCAAATGCAATGTTGGCATTTATTTTGAGAGGACTTGAATAGAAAAGGAAGATGTACTACTGAGGCTTTATAAGGCTCTGGTTAGGCCACATTTGGCGTATTGTGTGCAGTTTTGGGCCCCATGTCTCAGGAAGGATGTACTGGCCCTGGAGCGGGTTCAGAGGAGGTTCATGAGAACGGCCCCGGGAATGGAAAGCTTAACATATGAGGAATGTTTGAGGACTCTGGGACTATACTCATTGGAGTTTAGAAAGATGAGGGGGGATCTCATTGAAACTTTCAAAATACTGAATGGCCTGGACAAAGTGGATGTTGGGAAGATGCTTCCATTGGTAGGAGAGACTAGGACCCGAGGACACAGCCTTAGAGTAAAGGGAAGACCTTTTAGAACGGAGATAAGGAGAAACTTCTTCAGCCAGAGAGTGGTGAATCTATGGAATTCACTGCGATAGAAGGCTGTGGAGGCCAGGTCATTGAGTACACTTAAGACTGAGATATTTAGGTTCTTGATTATCAAGAGGATCAAGGGTTATGGGGAGAAAGCAGGAGAATGGGGTTGAGGAACGTATCAGCCATGATTGAATGGTGGAGCAGAAGTGATGGGCTGAATGACCTAATTTCTGTTCCTATGTCTTATTGATGTCATTGTTATTGTCCCGCTGAGATTGGATATAATCAAATGATATAACAAGCTATTTCCCATAGTGGCTAAAATTCAAACCATTGTGCGGGGTTGGAGTCATACAGAGAATCTTGAGGAAGGATGGAAGTTTCTTTCCCTAAAGAACATGAATGAACTAATAAGAGTTTTTTCATCACAATCTGACAGCCATGTGGTCACTTCTATTAACAGCAATTTCCAATTTCTAAACTTATAATTTCCCCTCTTTAATACAATGAGAATGAATAATGATAATGTTATATACCATGATGTAACTCTGATGTCAACAGTCACATTACTCTGCAAAATGTGTTACAATCCCAGTTGATGCCAATGCTGGATAATCCCATAGTGGAAACTGGATTCACAGACCTTAAGTTTGGTTTGTGCTATTTGGTTATTATGTGGTCCATCACTGAGCATATTCACAAGAGGCTGCCAATGTACTTTTAGCAAAACAACATCAATATTTATTGCACTTGAAGGGAAAATAAACCAACTGCACATTATATAACAGCAATTGGGAACAATCTCATTATGAGTATCTGGAACTATGGTTCAACCATTTTACCTTCTACCACAACTTTCTGCAGTCGTGCCACATCCAGTTGCGAATGGTGGTGGATAGTTAAAAAACTCACTGGAGGTGGAGGCTCTGCAAATATCCCCATCCTCAATGGTGGAAGAGCCCAGCACATCAGTGCAAAAGATAACGCTGAAGCTTTCGCAGCAATCTTCAGCCAAAGTGCTGTGTGGAGATCCATCTCAGGCTCCTTCAGTGGTCCGCAGCATTAAAGATATCAGTCCTTAACCAATTCGATTAACTCCATGTGATACCAAGAAATGGTTGGAGACACTGCATACCGTAAAGGCTATGGCCCTGTCAACATTCCAGCAATAGTACTGAAGACTTGTTCTCCAGTACTTACCGCTCCCCTAGCCAAGCAGAAACTCCACTAGACTCACCACATAAACACAGTGGCTACACAAGCAGGTCAGAGACTAGGAATACTGCAGTAAGTAACTCACCTCCTGACTCCCCAAAGTCTGTCCATCATTTACAAGACACAAGTCAGGAGTGTGACGGAATCCTCACCACCTGCCTGGATGAGTGTAGCTCCAACAACACTCAAGAAGCTTGAATGCCATCCAGGACAAAACAGTTCACTTGATTGGCAGTACATTCACAAGCATCCAATCCCTCCACCACCAATGCTCAGTAGCAGCAGTGTGTACTATCTACAAGATGCACTGCAGAAATTCACCAAAGATTCTTGGACGGCACTTCCAAATCCACAACCATTTCCATCTAGAAGGACAAGGGCAGCAGATATATGGGAGCACCACCACCTTCAAGTTCCCGTCCAAGCCACTCATCATTCTGACTTGGAAATATATCACCATTCCTCCACTGTCACTGGGTCAAAATCCTGGAATTCCCTCCCTAATGGCATTGTAGGTCAACCCAGAGCAGATGGACTGCAGTGGTTCAGAAGGCAGCTCACCACCACCTTCTCAAGTTCAGTTTCACTTTTCAGTTCTATGATTGGTACTAATGAAATTTCAAACTGTACATGGTTCTGTCCATTTTAGAGCCCAAGGATCCAAATAATGATAACAATAATAATTTATGTTGAACTTGAAGAGGAATGAATGAACTGTACTGAGAGCTGTAAACAGTATGGTGTACATTACAGTCCACTCACCTCTGCAATTGCATGTTTGATACTTACGAAGCTATTTTCAATAAGCAGGTTTAAAGTGAGAGGGAAAGGATTTAGAAACAAATTGAGGGGCAGCTTGTTCACACAGAGAGTGGTGTGTATATGGAATGAGCTGTCAGAGGAAGTTGTGGAGCCAGGTATAATTACAACATTTAAAAGACTTCTGGATGGGTATATGAATAGGAAGGGTTTAGAGAGATATGGGACTCGGTCAGATTGGGACGTTTGGTCAGCATGGACAAGTTGAACCGAAGGGTCTATTTCCATGCTGTATGACTCTATGACAACATGGAGAAAAAAGATGAATACAATACACATATAAATCTGTTAGATGTTGACTGTCAATGTTGCTTTAAGATATTTTAGTCCAAAAGCTGCTTTACTTCAATGGGTGTTAATTAAGAAATTGTTTTTAAAGGGGCATTGCATAGGTATTTGAATTGAGCTTTAGAAGTATATGAGGAAAGGATAGGAAAAGATGGGTAGCTCCATTTAAGGAGAGGGCACAGATGCAACTGGACAATTGACCTTCCTTCTGAAGCATGGTCACTGTTATTCTGTAGGCAGTCAATATGCACACGGTGAACTTTCACAAATGGTTATGTCATTATGAATCGATCATCCTTTTAGTGCTGTTGATTGAGGGATAAATGTTAGCAAGGACTTCACAGGAGATTATACCTGATCCGTATCATTTCATAGGGTCTTCTATGCCTGACTCATCATTTATGAGGAGTGGAATCATTCTGTGCTGAAATTGGCTGTTGTGATCCCTGCATTATAAAAGTGACAATACTTGATAAAGACTACATCAGTTATGAAATACTATACGACTTTCTGAAGTTATGATAGGCTCTATAAAATGCAAGTCTGTCTTCATTACCTACAATAATTGACAGAGATAATGAGTAGTTGCCTCAAAAATTGCTTGCCCCACACCACAGTCTGTGCCCTCACCAGTAAGCCTCTCACTACATAGTCTAATGTCGGAACAAATCAAATAAGACTGAATCCTACTGCGCTGCCCACCTTTCATGTACTTTCTGTTTAAGTAAAGCAAGATGATTTTCAGTGGTTTCTTCAACTTTGCTTGAGTTTTGCAGCAGAAAACAATTGTTGGCGTTCTTGGTCCCTGTCTCTTGCAATTGCTTCGGTTGAATATTCTTTATCCACTCGATTTTCCTGACCTATGGAAGAAAACTTCAAACTAGTAAATAGTACTGTACAAGTACTGGCTGAAGTAAGATCCATGTAAGTAAATGATTGACCTGGGGCTTAAAGAGGCAACCAAGTATGGACCTGGTACAGCATTAAATAGCAGTTCTGAAATCATTACTGACAGCTTGAAACTTGTGATCAAATAAGCATGGGAGCTGAGAGCAGGAGAGCCCTTGAATCTGCTCTGCCATTTAATAAAATCATGAATGATCTGATTTCCCCACAATCCTGCCTAGCCTCGATAATCTTTCACCTCTGGGTTATAAAGAATCTATCTACCTCTGCCTTAAAAATAATTAAGACTCTTCCTTCACCGTTTTTTCAGAAAGAGAATTCTTAAGAGTCACAGTCCTCTGTGAGGAATAATTTCTCCTATCTTTGTCCCAATGAGCAACACAATATTTTTAAGCAGTGACCTCGAGTTAATGATTCTTCCACAAAAGGAAACATCTTTTCCATATCCATTTTGTTAAAATCCGAGGCCTAGTCTGTCCAACCTTTCCTCAACAGAGAATCCATCCATTCCATGTATCTGAAATGACAAACAGAACTTTCTGGAAAAAGTCAGCAAGTCTGACAGCATCTGTGGAGAGAAAGCAGTGTTAACATTTTGGGTCCAGTGACCCTTCTTCAGGACTAATTGTAGCTAGGAAAAGGTTACTATCTATGCTGGAGACGGGGAGAATGAGGAGTAAACAATAGGTAGAGATGGAGCCCAAAGAGAGGACACCGTTGGGTAGACAAAGGAATGGGTAAAGGTCAGTCTGGGAGAATGAATAGCTGCTAATGGGGACCATCAATGGCTGACAATGGGTCGCTTGTGTTAGCAACCCATGTGATGACAAGGCCTGGTGTGTTGGGATTGGGCTAAGGACATGGGAGGTGTTCAGGCCCTAAAATTAATGAACTCGATAATAAGTCCTGAAGGCTGCAGAGTCCCCAAGCAGAAAATGTGGTGCTGTTCTTCCAGCTTGCACTGAGCTTTGCTGGAGCACTGCAGCAAGCCTGAGACAGAGATGTCAGCCAGAGAACACGTGGTGTGTGGAAATGGCAGGCACCAGGAAGCTCAAGGTAATTTCTGAGGACAGAACATAGGTGTTCTGCAAAGTGGTCGCCTAGTTTGGGTTTCATCTTCCCAGTGTAGAGAAAACCACATTGTGAGCAGTGAATAAAGTAGACTCAATTGAATGAAGTACAGGTAAATTGCTGGAAAGCCTGAGGGGCTTTCCTACCTGAGGTAGTAAATGGGCAGGTATTACACCTTCTGCAATTGCAAGGGTAGGTGCTGTGGGGAGGTGTTGGGAGGGTGGAGGAGGAGTGGACCAATGTGTCCCGGAGGGAACAGTCTCTGCGGAAGGATGCCATGGGTGGGTGGGTGGTGCAAATATATATCCAGTAGTGGCACCTCACTGGAAGTGGTGGAAGTGGCACCTACTGATCCTATGGATATGATTGCTGGTGGGATGGCATGTGAGGACCAGGGACACCCTATCGCTGTTCTGGGAGCGAAGAGAAGGGGCGAAGGCCGAAGTGTGGGAGACGGATTGGACATGAGTAAGGGCCCTGATTTCCAGCATCTGCAGTTCTTTGGCTTTTTCATCCCATGTGTTAGTCTGGTAAACCTTCTCTGAACTATCTCCAATACATTTACATCCTTTCTTAAATAAGTGAACCAATATCGTGCACAATACTCTGTTGTAGTCTCACCCTGTATAACCCTGTATAACTGAAGCATAGCCTCCCTACCTTTGTATTCAATTCTAGCTCACAGTGCATGATACCATTCTATTAACTTTCCTGATTACTTGCAGTACTTAGAAACCAGTCAGCACTGGGCACATTCAACAGGCAGAAATATTTCATGCATCGCAAGGATGTGTGGCTTCCTCTTGTCTCTGTACCAGAAGATTCTGGGCTCATCTCCAATCTTGAGACTTTAGCATGAGTTCTAGCTTGGAGCTGCAATAGAATATTGAGGGATTGCTGAACTGACTGATGGTGTGTCTTTCAAAGGAGATGTTAAGCCAAAGTCCTCTTGACCTTCTCAGATGGACTCTAAAGATTTCATGGCACTGTTCTCAAATTGTGTAGACACTGGGCACATTCAGCAGGCAGAAATATTTTATCTATCGCAACCATGTGGCCCCTTCTTGTCTCTGTGCCAGAAGATTCTGGGCTCAATATTTATCCTTCAATCTGCAGCTAATTATCTGGACATTGTTACATTGTTGGTGGTGGGAGCTTACCATGTGCAGATTGATTCCCATCTTTCCTGCATTACAACAGTGACTGCAATTCATAAGATTCTTCATTGGCTGCAAAGTGTTTCAGGATGTCTTGATGTTGCAAAAGAGCGCTATAGAACTTCAAGTTCTTTCAGGCTCTTGGTAGAGCGAAACTTGAATATCATTGAAAAGAGACTGATGAAGAGTCCCAACCTGAAACACCAACTTTCCTGCTCCTCTGATGCTACCTGGCCTGCTGTGCTCCTCCAGCTCCACACTGTGTTATCTCTGACTCCAGCGTCAGCAGTTCTTACTATCTCTGAACAATTTGCCAAAGCTTTTCATCCTGCACTCACTGGGACAAATACAATCCTGAGTGTACCAATAACTACACTAATAACCAATTGAAGCTTCTCAAAGGTGCCACTGTGGCTCAGTTAGCACTGCTGCCTCACAGCACCAGGAACCTAGGTTCGAATCCACCCCTGGGCAACTGTCTGTATGGAGTTTGCACATTCTCCCTGTGTCTGCGTGGGTTTCTTCTGGGTGCTCCAGCTTCCTCCCAAATTCCAAGGATTTGGAGGTTAGGTGGATTGGCCATGGGAAATTGTCCAAGGATGTGCAGGCTAGGTCTGGGTGGGATGCTCTTTGGAGGGTTGGTGTGGACTCGATGGGCCAAATGGCCAGTTCCCACGCTGTAGGAACCCTATGATTTCAGCTTGTTAGAAGTGACATACATTCACAAGTAGAGACCTGTTCTCTGTAAATAAAGGAATAAGTTCAAATCTTGCACCTTTTTTGAATTACCAAGGAGACTGGGGAGCCTATAGTTCTCTATGGCCTAATCCATAACAATAAAAGTTAATCTGTCAGCCAAATCAACACACTATTTGCTTGCACTATAAATGGTTGTGATTGTTTGGAATTTGGCATTCTTGCATTTGTCCTGATGAGAGTGATATGAAAAGCTGCTGCAGTGGGGAAAGATCACTGCCTAAAGCCTTTCAGCCACAACACACTGAGGGTCTGGAACTTTGTAGACTCCCTTGTATTGTTTGTCTGACAAGGAATGTACATTGTAGTCATCAAGAAAATTAAAACTGATTGAGACAGCTCAGAGTGCAACATGCTGAATTTAGAAAGGTTTAATTTTATTACATTTTCTGAAGTTTTCAATTGGAAATATGATTTATCCTTGGATTGTATGCCTAACATGGAAGGTATATTGTAAATGTAAGAGTATTATAAGTGTATTGAGGTCCCTAAGAGTGGAACATGTTGCAAGGAAACAGGGGATGTAACTTTCCCCTCTATGGAGGTGGCAAGAAAGGTAGCAAGATGGGTCAGTAACGCATCAGCCCCAAAAATATCCTTGCCCCCACCCCCACCCTTCATACCAGTTCAGCAACTGGGTTCTGTCCATGGGCTACCCTCTCAATCCACCACCAATTAAAGCCCAAGGTGGTCAATTAACAGCCACCAAAGGGCTTTAACAGCCACCAATCCGATTACCCACTTTTCCGACTCATGAGAAAAGTGGCTGCTTTCCCTGCATGGATATCAGGGCAACCTGCCTGCCAGATTGTGGAGGGGTACCTATATTTGCCCCAGTCTGTGGGAATTCAGGGGCAGCAACTAGGGTGGGGGTGTAACCACTGAAAGACTCACACATGCCCTCCCTGTTAACTCCTTGACCTTCCTCTCCTCCACCCCCAATTCTGATCTCCAACACAACTGCACCCTGCTCCACCGACCCACCCACCACAAAGACTCCCCTGCTTGTCAATTCGACCTCTGAAGGCTGAACAGTTTTGCTCTAAGTTCCCTGAAGCCTGCCCCCTCTGATTGGGAAGAACTTTCAGGCACAGTGGAACCTGATCCTGCGGATTTTCCCATTGGTGGGAGCAGGCTTAGGCGTGGGGTTAGGACTCTGTCATCCTTGGAGGCACCCAGAGAGGGCCCTATTCCAGTGCAGTGGCGGTGTCCCTGCCCCTGGGCCGGAGAGGCCTAGGTTCAAGTCCCACCTGTTCCAGAGGTGTGCAGTAATATCTCTGAATAGGTTGATTAGGAAAAGCAGGGTAATTAAAAAAGTAAAGGCACCCAAGAGCACAAAATCCTGGCCAAGTTCAATTTTACTGTCTTTAATTTTCAAGCCAAAATGTTTGTATTTTCAGAAATTTTATGAATAAGATGTATTTCTGCAAAAGAATTCTCCAGCAATGTGTCCTTCTTCTCGGAAATACGTGAGCTACTTCATTTTTTAACAAAGGTATCGCATGATTTCTGTCAGCACCCTCTCCTTACCTCAGCGTCCTGGAAACGGCTGACAAAATCGACAAAGGAGAATCGTGATAGCCCAGCCATTCCTAAACTGCAAAGAGACGAAGACAGAAACTGTTTAATAATTATCCTCATTCTGATGATAAGCATCAACATAAAAAAGTCTACCCCATCAGCAGAACGCGCCCTGAACAAAGACACAATCGCTACAGATTAGGAGAAAGGCACAGACAGACACAATAATCCCTAAATGCAAATGTGGAGTTTAATAGGATGTGTAATCAGAGCTGCAGGTTCTGATTAGTAGCTTGTTACAGCCCCCCAGGTACAAAACTATTCCAAATATGTAACATACAGCAGTGTTTCTCTAATGTATGGGGATAAGGCAGGGAAGTAGAATTGAAGATTGTCAGATGAGAACTGGACTATCCATATAAACACTGTGGCTACAAGAGCAGGTCAGAGGTTAGGAAACCTGCACCTAGTAACTCATCTCTTCATTCCCCAAAGCCGGTCCACCATCTACAAGGCACAACTCAGGCGTACGGTAGAATACACCCCACTTGCCTGGATGGGTGTACTGAAGAAGCTTGAAACCATCCAGGACAAAGCAGCCTGCATGATTGGCACCACATACACAAACACTTGTTCCCTTCAGCACCAATGCTCTGTAGAAGCAGCATGTATTATCTACAAGATGCACTGCAGAAATTCACCTATGCCCCTCTGAAAGCAGTTTCCAAACCCACGACCACATCAGTCTACAAAGACAAGGGATGTAGATACCTGGGAACACCAGCATCTTAAAGATACCCTCCAAGCCGCATATAATCCTGATGTGAATATACATTGTTGTATCTTTAGTGTCACTGGGGTCAACATCTCAATGGTATTGTGGGTGTATTTACATCAAATGGACTGCAACAGTTCAAGAAGGCAACTCATCAGCACCTTCTCAGGGACAACCAGGGATGGGGAGTAAATGCGGGCCCTTCCAGTGACACCCAATCCCATGGATGAATTAAAAAACAAATCAGCCATGATCTCATTGGGTGGCAGAACAGATACAATGGACGAAAAGGCCTGCTTCTAATCTTACGCTCTTATCACGTTTGTCGCACATGTTCAAAGTCTCTGTTTGAAAGAGGTGGAAACATTGTGAAAGATTGTCTGTGAAGAATGCCTAAAGGTTTCTACCATTTGTTATTTGGTCTCGTGGTGCAGTGGTACTGTCCCTGCCTCCAGATCAGGAGGTTCAGATTGAAGTCCTACCTTCCTTAAAGGTGTGTCATAATATACATCCAAACAGGTTGATTTTCCAAATGCAGCATACATCTTGATGCTCTTATTTTCAATTTTCCTAGTTTCCTTTCATTTAAAAAGGAATTCTTGAATTTTAATATTGGTTATCTGATCCAGCGGCACTTGCTAACCAGTTTTCCAATTTGTAAACCAGAGAGGAAGACAATTTTTTGCAGGAATCCTGTGAGAATCAAAACCCTCACTTGGACAGACGATTTTACTACATTTAACAAAAACTATGGGTAGAAATGGTTAGCCACAGGAGATAGGGGCATAGAAAGACTTTTGTGTGACTGCAGACATGATTCCCAGATGGTAGGTTGGCTGACTGGTGTCAGGGTACAGGATATTTCTGAACCAGTGCATGGTGTAGACAAATACGTGCCGGAGGGAGGGTTTCAGATACTGAGGCACTGGGGCTAATCCTGAAGAAAGGAGCACCCCTACGAGATGAATAGCTGCCCCTGAACAGGACCAGAACCAGGACCAATGCTCTCATTCAAGGATTAAAACCCATACTGTCAGGGAGAGGTTATTTGGCATGGGAAATGGAACCAAAAGATAGCAGGGAGGAGAAGGAATGAGTTCTGAGACAGGGAAATATAAACAGTAGTGAAACTTGAAATATCACAAAAATTGCAGGGACATTATTGAGGACAATAGCAAAAAGTGACAGGAGATTTAGTCTCGGTGAGCTGTAGGCACTAACTTCTATGTGGGATTATGTTGTGATGACAGAGATATGGCTCAAACAAGACCAGGAATGGGTCCTCAGTATTCTTGGTAATTCCGAGTATTCCAGAATGATCGAGGAGCGTGTGTGGTAGTATTTGTAGTAATCGTAACGAGGTCAGCCAGGTGGACTTCATAGAATATGACTGCGGCTGTTAATCTGGTCCAGTCAGGGAGCCCTGGCTGACAGATATAATCAGGAGTGTCAGACATCCTGTTCACTCAGAGAGCTGACATCTGAGGGAGCTGGATCAGTGTCAAAGACTCTCCATGTGTAAATAAAGGGTGGCTTGGTGACTGGGATACTGGCCTCTGTGGAGTTATTCCAGTATTGATAAAGGATTTTTAAATAAATTCACTCATGGGATGCCGTCTGGACCACCATTTATTACCCATCCCTGGATGCCTTGGATACAACTGAATGGCTTGCGATTCCATATCAAAGAACAATTAAAAGTCAATTACCTTGCTCTGCGTCTGGAGTCTCATGCTAGAGCAGGTAAAAATGACAGTTCCCTGAAGGACATTTTGGAAATCAGAGAGCGTTTTAATGACAATGGTTTGACAGCCATCATTGGACATTTAATTCCAGATCTAAATAAAAATTTGAATTCAAATTCCACCATTTTTGTAGTGAGACTCAAACCCAGGTCCCCAGAACCTTACCTGGGTCTCTGGATTACTAGTCTAGCAACAACAGCACTAAGATAATGCCTCCCCTCGGCTTCTACAGCTCCAATTAGAAAGGATTGATGAGATAGCTCTAGGATTTAATCCACTGGGCCTGAGTTGAGGAATAGAAGGGAAGCAGTTGTCTTACGTGGAGTTTATTTTGCTACAGTTTTAAATACGGAGAAGGAGATAGATGAGCAAAGTTTTCAAAGTTGTGTAGAAAACCTAGAATAGTGATATTAGGATGCATTTGTCACCATTGGGAAAAACAGTGCTCAGAGTAAGGAAGGAAAGAAATTTCTGTTATCTGTGACAGAGAACTTCCTCAACTAGTGAGCTGGATTTTGCCTTAGAGTTAAGTATTCAGCTTAGAAGGAGCTACAAGAGAACAGAGCTACAAGGAACGATGAGGAGATATCTGGGCCTTTTAGCTCTGACCTTAGTAAATAGTGAGAGGTCAACCTAGAAAATTGCATCAAACTACACTCTTAGAGACGGCCAATTGAGACACAGATTCCAGTTAATAGATAGTAAGGATAATAAAAAGGAAATCATTAATAAGTAAGACTGATAATCAAAACGGAAAGAACTGCAGACGCTGTAAATCAGAAACAAAAACAGAAGTTGCTGGAAAAGCTCAGCAGTCTGACAGCATCGGTGAAGAGAAATCAGACAGAAGTTCCAAGGAAGGATCACTGGATCCGAAATGTTAACTCTGATTTCTTTTCACAGATGCAGCCAGATCTGCTGAGCTTTTCCAGCAACTTCTGTTTTTGTTTCTGATAATCAAAAACTTGACTTTTAGAATGGATCAGTAGGCAGTTCTAGTACTTCTGCTCCAAAGGAGCCTTGGTTCAAGTCCCACCTCAGGAGCTCAGGCCCCTAAAACAACCCAGGAGAGGCAGACCAGTTTGTTGTATGGGTGCCAGTCCACAGTGGACGGCTAGTGGTAGGAATGGCATCCATCTGTAAAACAAACAGTCCCAAAGATAGTAAACCTCAACCTGGATGAATAGCTTAGACCACAGTGCCCTGCATACATCCAAACAGCTTGTGACCAGCCCCTCACTAACCCTTCTTCTTACTCTGGAGCATGGCGGAAGCTCAGGACAAGGGCTTGCACACGCCCATGAGTTTTCAATCTCTTCATTCTTGGTCCAGAGCATTGAGGTGTCAGATGTGGCTCGCTGGGTAGAGGTTTTGCCTCTGAGTCACATGTTTATGGGCTCAAATTCCAATTGGGAGATTGCATACAAAATCTAGGCTGAGGGAACATTACACTGTTGGTGTCAATTGATGTGAAGCTGGAAAAGCACAACAGGTCAGACAGCATCTGAGGAGCAGGAAAG
The DNA here is from genome assembly GCF_021869965.1 of Rhincodon typus. Taxonomy (NCBI): domain Eukaryota; kingdom Metazoa; phylum Chordata; class Chondrichthyes; order Orectolobiformes; family Rhincodontidae; genus Rhincodon; species Rhincodon typus. The sequence continues at coordinate 42,669,216 of NC_063349.1, forward strand.
TGAACATTTCAGGCTGAAACCCTTCGTCAGGTCTCAGGGCAGTCCTTACTCCCCCCTGCTACACTGTTGGTGATGTATTCCTTCAGGTGACATGCTAAACTGCACTCTGGTCTGGCTGTGTACAAGATCTAAGAACACAATTGGAGGAAGGGAGTAGCATTCTGCAACAAACATAATGAGAAACACATTATCTGGCTATTACCTTGTTATTGTTTGCGGCATTATACTGTGTGCAAACTGGCTGCTCCTTCGCCTACATTATTACAGTGACTATACACCACAATATGCACTTTATGAGCTGTGAAGTCCTTTGAGATTGTGAAAGTCCTACATATATGCAAATTATTGACTTTATTTTAACTGTTTATATATGTTTGGATAAGCCACTTCAGCGAATTTTGTAGAAGATATCATGTAAAGCCATATAATTCCATCTATCCTGATCTGTAGCACCGTAGTGCAACAGGTGATTTAAACACATGGTCAGCCTGAAGATCATGAAGCGGTGTTTCTTTATTCCACTGGCATCAGGTCTTTAAAAACCTGTAGAGAAATTAAGGTCAAACTAACAACCCATAGTACTTACATAGAATTAATCATGTAGTTCATATCTGGTCGAAGAATTCCTTTAATCTGTATCACCCTCTCTCCATAAGGCCGCTTTCTCACTAAGATACCCTTTCTCCAGAAAGGGTCCACTCAACTGCTCGAGTTCCCCTACCAATCCTATTCCTCACCATCACCATGTGCACTGGAGGCCTTGCTACAATAGGTTACTGTCAGAGTAAGACTCTGAGGTAGGTGTTAGTTGAAATGATGGAAGCTTTGTCAGGCTTGGTGTGAAGTATTAGAGTTTGCTAATGAATCTAGCCTGATAAGACTGCAGCATGGAGATGAGTGATCAGATTAACACAGCCAGGATGTTGTTCTTCTAAAGCTGAGCTTTTGGTTGCTGCTATTGTGCGCAGTGAGATCCTACAAACGGCAGTGGGATTAAAAAAAAATCAGTTGCAGTGATGTTAGTTCGGGAGAAGATTTTGATGTTGGCACTGGGATAGAACTCCCTGTTCTTCCTCAAAATAGTGATGAAGGGATCTTTTAATGTTGCATTTGAAAAATGGTATTTTTAACAGTGCCAGTTCTCTCCAAGCACTGCAAAAGCAAGTTTGTGATCATCCCATCTCGAACAAGCAGATTCTGGTTTCACCGCAGCCAATGGGACCTGCGTGTGGGACCCAGTGACAAATTAAACCTGAAGAAAACCTGACTTCTTCCCTTGAATTTCATAGTCTCAATTCCTTCGAGGCTAATTATGAACATATATCTTCGCCTCAACCATCCCACTGTCCTCTTCATTGATACACTGAAAGCCTGAGCGAGAATGCTGGGAACAGAATGAAGAATAATTTAGTTCCTTCATTATTTCACTGAGATTCTCCCTCCTAGTTTTCAGAACCAACGCATTCACTAACCTCCAACTGCTAACAAATGAAACCACTGGAATATATTCAAAGATTATAATTACCTGCCAAGGAAATCATTGACCTGTTGCGTATTTAAATATCCACACATGTTCCAAAGAATCCTCGTCAACGCCTCTCTGTTCCAAATAAAACAGTTAATGTTTGATGATTGGTTAGTATGCCAACAACAATTTCGATTTTTTTGGCTCTTTAAAGCAATAAATTCTCTCAGGTGCTTCACAAAAGAATTATCAACAGCAGACTGAAATTCCCTCCCTAATGGCTTTGTGGGTCAATCCACAGCACATGGATTGCAGTGGTTCAAGAAAACAGCTCACCACCACCTTCTCAAGGGCTACTAGGGACGGGCAAGAAATACTGGCCAGCCAGCAACACCCACATCCCACAAATGAAAAAAGTAAAAATAAAAACATTCAGCCAAACAATGCAATCTTTGGACAAATGACTAAAACCTTAGTCAAAAGGAGAATTTCAAGGGGTGTCCTCAATGAAGAAAGTGATGTCAGGAGTTGCCAAGGTTCCAGGAGAGAATTCCAGAGTTTAAAACCTTGGCAGCTGAAGGCACAACACAGCGATTGAAGGGATGCTCAAGAGTCTAGAATTTGAGGAGGGTTGTGGTGTTTGGAGGAGATTATAGACAAAGTGGGAAAGGAGGCAAGGGAGTAATTTACAAACCAGATGGGAACTGTAAAATGGAGGTGATGCCAGATTGGGAGATTGGTCAGCAAACACATGCTGATGGGTAAAAGGGATTTGATGTGAGTCAGGATATGAGCAGCAGAGTTTTGAATAAGCTCACTTTTATAGATTCTGAAAGGTGGGCAGCCTGCTCGGAGAGCTCTGGAATAGCTCACTATGTTATTAGCATAGTTTAAAATATCACAAATTGATCTTTTGGTTGCCTTATGTCAGGATAAATCCAAAGGGTTAAGCAATTGCAATCAAAATCATATTATTACAAGAATAATAATAAGTAAAAACCGAAAGAACTGTGAATGCTGTAAATCAGGAACAAAAACGGAAGTTGCTGGAAAAGCTCAGCAGTTCTGGCAGCATCTGTGAAGAAAAAAAATCAGAGTTAACATTTTCGGGTCTGGTGACCATTCCTCAGTTCTGGGGAAGGGTCACTGGACTCGAAACATTAACTTCTGATTTTTTCTTCACAGATGCGGCCAGACTTGGTGAGCTTTTCCAATAAAAGTATTTGCATTTATGCCAGGTTTTAAATGCTAATAAAGAAATTGTCCCAGTTCCTGATACAGATGCTTTCACTGCGGCACCCAGTGTGGCTAAAGGCCACCAAAACCAAACAGGTAGGTGATACATACCAGTTTCAGACTGAACAATCATTATCACTACCCAATTACCTGGGATGGCTTACACTCGTGGAGCTGTAAATACTCCCTTAGATTTTCCACTCACTTCTCTTGGCTCTGTGCCTCCCTGCTTTTTACAGCTTCAAGGGAGAAGGAACATTTATATAACACTTTAGCGTGTCCTCGAGATGTCTTATGATGCTTCACAGCCGATGAATTACTTAAATCTTAAAATGTAATTTAAAAACACTTTCCATTGGGGTTTTCGCTTTCTCAGTATTCCATATCCCAGTGAAAATCCCTCAAGGAAAAACAAAATAACTGAGATGATGGCAGTGGCATACTGGGATAGAAGTCCAGAACCCTAGGTTAATGTTCTTAGGTCATAGATCCCACCATGCCAGATGGTGGTGTTTCAATTCAAATCTGGAATGGAAGGCTAGTCTAAACATGACCATGTAGCCATTGTCGTGAAAACCCATCTGGTTTACTAAGGTCATTCGTGGAAAGAAATCTGCCATCCTTACCCGGTCTGGCCAACATGTGACCGAGATCCACAGCAATGTGGTTGACTCTTAACATACCTCCGAAGGTGGCCCTATCCAATCAGATCAAGGGGCAATTAGGGATGAGCAATAAATGCTGGTCTGGCCATTGACGCCCACGTCCATGATTAATAAACAAAAAATTTTGGATCTGGCTCATGGGATCAGATGCCCAATTCATGTAAAAGCTGGTTTGGCTAAAAATTAATAGCGTCTTGGAAAAGGGGTCAGGAATTGTAATGCATGATTAATCTGCACCCGTTCAATGTAATTGAGGCAGTACACCAACTTAGTGCTATCTGCTAATCCAAATGACCTAGGTGGACAGCGGTACATGTGCTGTTGAGTGTTTGCCTGTCTCAGAAGGAAGCCCAAGTAGGTATAACTGCAGCACCACATACACTGCAGTACTTAATGCCAGCCTGCACCCACTAAAGGGAAATGTACTGTTGCTGCAGGAGGTACTGGAAGTGACTGTAGAAGAGTGTCTGAGAGACAGGAAGGGCACGTAGACTGTGCAGCATAGCAGTGTGTGGAGGCCAGATTCTCAGACAGTGTTTGAAGCCATGGTGTATGAAGGAAGGAGTAGGAGAGATGTCCTTTAACCACAGAGGACCCTGAGGAAATCCTGCAGACAAGCACTGAAGTGGAAATGGCAGCAGGTGGGGGAGGTGATGGCCTAATGGTATTATTGCTGGACTGTTAACCCAGAGACCCAGATAACATTCTGGGGACCCGGGTTCAAATTCCACCATAGTAGATAGTAGAATTTTAATTCAATAAATATCTGGAATTAAGAGTCTAATGATAACCATGAAACCATTGTTGATTGTTGGGGAAAACCCATCTGGTTCGCTAATGTCTTTTAGGGAAGGAAACTGCCATCCTTACCTGGTCTGGCCTACATGTGACTCTAGACCCACAGCAACATCGTTGACTGGTAACTGCCCTCTGGGCAAACAGGGATGGGAAATAAATGCTGCCTGGCCAGCGACACCCTCATCCCGAGAATGAATAAAGGAGGCCGTCATAGATACAACCAGATGGAGGGTAAAATGGTGTTGTGCTTATAGAAACCAGATTTGAATGAAGTGATGCCTGCAACTCAGCTTGTTTTATTTATTCACCCGTGGGATGCAGACATTGCTGGTTGGCCAGCGTTTTTCTGCATATCCTTAGTTGCCCTTGAATTGCGTTTTTGAGCCACATGCTGTAGGTTGACCCACAATACCCTTAGGAAGGGAATTCCACAATTTTCACACAGTGACAGTGAAGGAATAGCCATATATCACAGCCACACCTTCTTAGTCACTGATAGTATTGTCCACACACCACACTCTGATGCTACAGGAGTTGGCTAAGTTCCCTGAGTAGATGACACTCTGGCTTACATTCAGGGAGCAGAAATACACTTGGAAAATCCTGCTGAAACTCCTTTACTGCCTCTGTCTCTATACCTCTTCGAGCAGCCTCTCCGTCACCTCCCTCTCACTCTGCATCCAAGTGTCAATGTTACCAAGATACTCATCACTAGGATTGAATCTTGTGCTCAGAGTCCTAGTCATCATCACTAACATCAACCCTACATGCAGTCACCAATGATAATTTGATCCCAAACCAGTTGGTGAAGTACAAAGCTAAACACTAATATTTTTCCTGACAATAGGTTTATTCACAGAATGCAGTATCATATGTGTATGGTTCCTACCTCCCAAAATACCTGTGTACCAGTAGTCTCTCTTTCTATGTGTTTTAGGTACTTATTTAAACAATACCCTTCATTTTTGTATCTTAATAGATAATTTACTTACAATTAACAAACTGAACTACCTTGTCAAGACTTCCACAAACACAAGAACAGCAAGTGGAGAGAAGTCAGCAATTACCAGGGATCCCTTTAAACGGGTGCTGTAGGAGTGCCCGGAGAGGAGCTCCATGCTGCTGAACATTTATTCAGCTCTATGCAGTTGAGATACAGTGTTAGGTGGAGTAACAACATCCCACTTCAGCACTGGAATCAAATTGTCAATTATATAATGACTGACATACAAGCTGCCTGTTCTATTTAGAGACATACTCCTAATGTCCACATTAGCTCCATCACTAACCTGACATTTTACATGGGTTCTGCTGGGCATATGCACACAAGGTGCAAATGGCACTTCTCTAACAGAATTACATCTGTAGTGCTGAAGTTACCGAGGCTCAGAGCCTAAACTGCAGTCTTAAACTGTCCTCAAGGAAACTGGGATGTCATAGGCCAAATGGTCTCCTTCTGTACTGTCATGACAGACTCTGTTTGGCAACAAGAATAAACATTAATTAGTAATAAATGCCTGTCATTCCAGTAATAATGATGCATAATGAGGTGATGACTAACAGGTACATGCTGGAGAATCCAACTCCTTTTGCAGTTTTCAAGCAACATTCAACCAACAAACTCTACGCCCAAAATAAACTGTGGTGTATTAAAGACAACAGGAAGATGTATTATCCATCAAGACTTTTGGCTTTCTCCCAAAGGAAGAGCTGTGTAGAATTTATCACTTACTTTGAAACTGTGCCTGCTCCCTTAGGATCACTTGCCTGAAACATCCGCTGAACTGTTTGAAAACTGGATTTCAACTTCTCTCTGATCAAAGCCCTGACCTGGAGTCAAAGGAGTCACAGCACACTGTAATAATCATGATACAAAAGTGAAAGATTAAATCAAATCTACAGCTAAACATTCCCAGTGAGGATTTTAAACACATGCCCTTACATCCATGCACATTGATAAAACAGGCAAAGATAAAAGTACTCATGTCTGCATCTGTGGAGACAGTAACAAAGCAAACATTTCAGGTTGATGAACTCTTGATAGAACTGGACAAAGCCAGTTAAAGGAAAGGAGGATGGGGGAATGGACAAAAGAAAACGTTAGTAATAAAGTGAAACGTAGGAACAGAATAAGCCATTCAGCCCATTGACCCTGCTCCACTATTTAATACAATCAGGGTTAATCATCCACCTATTTTACTTATAGTAACCCTTTACATCGTTATTATTTAGAAAACTGTCAATCTTCACTTTATTCAATGACTGAGCTTCTATAGCCCTTTGGGGTAGAGAATTCCAAAGATACACAACACTCTAAGTGAAAAAAAAACTCTCCTCATCTCCTTATGAAGAGGCTGCCACTTTATTTAGAAGACAGGGAGATGAAATAATAAGATGGATGATGTGCCAGGCAGAAGGCGGTGATAATAGGACAATTAAAGGAATAAAAAATTAATCCAGCTGGAGTACATAAGTCAAACAGTCGCTGCCCAAAACAACATGAGCAATGGCTTTGGTTGAAGTCTGTGTTTGGAAGATGGTAAAGTGTTAAAGAAACAAGAACTGCAGTTCCCAGGCTTCAGATTCATTTCACTGGGACACTGCACAAAACCAAGGACACATTTCTGTTTTTATTTCAATCAGTACTCTTTTCCTCACACAACATTATTTTTTCTTCTCTTTGAAATTTGTTATTTTTGCATCTGTCCATCTGTTATTTTGGGAGCTGATTTTCATTTCCCTTCTTCCTTCCACAGAATAATCATTGAGTATCACCTTGAATAATGCAATTGGTTTGGAATGGATTGTCACCTGTTCTCTTTGACTTACTCACTAATGGGGGAAATCAATTTAATCTTGTCTTCTTTTCTTTACCTCCATGTTTTTAAATTTGTTTGTGGGATATGGGCATCACTGACTAGGGTCAGTATTTATTGCCCATTCTTAATTATCCAATGCAGGTATAGTTATAACATTTAAAAGACATTTCAATAAGTGCATGAATATGAATGGTTTGGAAGGATAATGGGCAGGTGGGACTAGTTTAGTTTGGGAACATTTTGGCGTGGACTAGTTGGACTGAAGGGTCCGGTTCCATGCTGTATTACTCTATGAATTCTATAAGATACCTTCTTAAACCACAATAGTCCAAGTATTCTAGGTACGTCCCCAGGGCAGTTAGGAAGTGAATTCTAAGATTTAACCCAGCAATAGTAAAAGAACAGTGATATAGTTCCAAGTCAGGCCAATGCATAGCACAGAGGTGAACTTGCAGATGATGGTTTTCCCATGTACCTAGTCCTGTTGCCATTTTAGGTGATACAGGTTGTGGGTTTGTTAAACCCTATATACACAGTGGATCCTCGTCCCATTTTGGCTTAGGCCCAGGTAATGGATCCCTAACTTTCCTAAATTCATCTCAAAGATCAGACTCATCCATCCCAGTAATCAGTCTTGTAGGTCTGTGCTGTGCTATCTATTAAGACAGGGCTTCCCAAAGTGGGGTTACAACCTACAGTGAGGTCATTATCTGCAATTCTGGGGTCAGGAACTCCAAGGACAGCAATGGTTGCTGCGGTACATCTGCCTCTCTTCTCTGGTCTTACAGGTTTTCTCTACTCCATTGACATCTCCTGTCCTAACAGCAAGCACTCCCCAAAACTACAACATTTTTAGAGTCTGGATTAAGTCTTAAAAAGTTGATCGCAATGGAAATGATCAGAATGCTGGGTTAATACCAGCAGCAATGGAAACACTTAAAATGGATCATTAGGCTGAATCACCATGTTCAAAAGAAGGGAAATCATGTTTAACCAATTTATTGAAGTTCTTTGAGGAAGTTACATGTGCTGTGATCAAAGGGGAACTGGTGACCTACTGTACATGGATTTCTAAAAGGCACTTGATGAGGTGTCACTTCAGGAAAATAAAGGCTCGTGATGTAAGGAGTAACATATTGGAATGGATAAAGGATTGGCTAGCTAACAGGAAGCAAAGAATAAGCATATGTGGGTCTTTTTCAACTGCTGTTGACACAAAGATAGGAAAGAAAATTTCAAAAAGAACACAAGGAGGTTACAAAGAGACATTGATAGGTAAGTGAGTGGTTGAAGATCTGGTAAATGGAGTATAATGTAGAAATGTAGGACAATTTGAAAAATGAAAAGCAATTTATCTAAATGGTGAGAAATGCTCTGAGATGAAGAGGGGTCTGCGTGTCTTAGTGCATGAATCACAAAAGGTTAATATGCCAGTGCAGCAAGTCATTAGGAAAACAAATAGAATGGTAAAGCACACTGAGGGTAATTAATTACAAAAGGAGGGAGGTTATACTTCACTTATACAGGGCACTGATTCGACCACATCTTGAGTACTGTGCACAGTAATAGTCTCCTTCTTTAAGGAATGATGTAAATTAGTTGGAAGCAGTTTGGAGAGGATTTATAGACTAATAACTGGAATGGGTGGTTTGACTTGAGAGAAAGGACAGGCTTATATTTGCTGGATTTCAGAAACATAAGAGGGAATCCGATTGAAATATAGAAGATCCTGAAGTTTCTTGACAGGGTGGATGTGGAAAGGATGTTTCCTTTTGTGGGAGAACTAGGGCTCACAGCTTAAAAAGTAACAGACTCTCAACTAAAACAGAGATGAGAAGACATTTTTTTTCTCTCAAGTTCATGGCTCTTTGGAACTCTCTTGCTTAAATGACTGCATATTTTTAAAGCTGAAGTGGATAGATTCCTGATAAACAATGGGGTGAAAGATCATTGGGGTAGGTGGGAACATGGCGTAGTCAGTCAGTCATGATCTTATTGACTGGAGGAACAGGCCTGAGGTGCTGAATAGTCTACTCCTGCTCCTGATTTCTTTTTCTTTCTTTCATATCCAGAACTGCTCTCACAAACAACAATCCAATTCTTTTCCAGTCACCAAATGACCCGTTGTATCTTTTTTTATCCATTAACCACCACCAGTAAATCACTTGCATTTTTCCAACTGATTAATTTACGTGCAAAGCCTGTTAAGGGCAATGCAAGCCATCAAAGGTGAGGGAGAGATAGGGAGCTGTTGCTCCTGATTTGTAGGTTTTCACACATTAATTGACCACTAAAGGGCCTCAATTGACAGGGGTAGTGGGTGGTGAGAAGACTTTCCACGGGCATTCTAGGCACAGATCTAATTGGATGGAGGTGCGAATGTGGGGGTGACCCACCTGCCATTATCTCCCATCAATTAAATGCCCCTTCAACACCATACCACCCAGGGTAACTAATGACAGGAACGAATCATTATATTAAGGGTGTATTTTCCCTCTTTTGATGGTCGATAATACAGTCTCAAGACACTGACAGCTTGTTTCTTGCTAAGACTTGGAATACAGGAGTCACTGGCATCAATTTCCATCCCTAATTGACTTCTAATAATCTACTTTACTCTCAGCGATGCACCTTAATGGTGTAATCCAAAACACCTTTTCCACAAGAGAATGGTCAAGTATTAAAACTCAGCTCTAGAAGGAAATTGTTTAGAAAGGCTGTTTGTATATAGGTCGTGTCTCTACCACAGGGTTAGGAGGTCTGGGTTCATGCCCTATCTGGCCTTGGTATGTGTGAACAGGTTGACTAGAAGTATCTGGAAGGGAACTGATATGCTCATACCAACCTTATTTGTGTTATATATCTGTCTGGGTGAACACACCATTGAGAAGCGACCTATTGCAGTGTGAGCTCGTGATCTGTCACCATTGCCTGCTGGAAACTCTACAAGGGAAGAAAAATACAGAGCAGTTAACAACATCGAAACAGGAAGGAAGTAATCATCCCTCGGGAAACACTCAGTATTTTATTGAGAGGAAACACATATTGTTACTGATACAGAGATAGTAGGAACTGCAGATGCTGGAGAATCCGAGACAACAAGGTGCAGGGCTGGATGAACACAGCAGGCCAAGCAGCATCATAGGAGCAGAGAGGCTGACGTTTCGGGCCTCGACCCTTCA